>NC_043961.1:5724847-5737425 GCF_902148855.1 Sphaeramia orbicularis | reverse complement strand
TCCTCTGTATTTTGCTTCTTTCCAGTAAAAATCTGGTATTTTTCCTATATGTAATTCACTGATCATGTAGATGTTCATTAAAATGAGTAAATTCAAAGGGTATTGTATCAAAAACAGAAAAAAAGATTTTTCTGTAAAAACTGTCATTAATTGAACATAAACCCAGTGTGTCCATTCATTGTCATTGATCCAACTGCATGGGTTTTACTGGTCTCTTTTTTTTTTTCTTTATGTTTTTTCTTTATTTATTTTTATTATTATTTTTTAAATTTTCATTGTGCATCTCAGAAATACAATACAAAAGAAAAAGAAAGAAATTCACGTTTTATGTTATTTATTATTTTGTAAATTTTTTTTTTGCTTTTGTTCATTTTGTTCGGTTTTTTTTTTTTGTATTTTTTTTTCACTTCAAATCACATCAGTTTGGCTTATTTTGTTCTTGTTACTGCTGATTATTATTCATTTTTGTTCATGTTTTGTTCATTACTTTGGCTGTTTTTATTTATTTTGTTGCTAATTTTATTCTTTTCTTACTTTATTTTAGTAAACTTTTCCAGTCACCTTTCAGTCACTTTTCAGTCCCGCTGAAAAGTGGCTTTTTCAGCAAAGATATCCTTAACTGAACATAAAAACAAGTGTTTACAACCACTGTCATCGATCGTATTGATCTGAGATTGCTCATTATAACAACACATTGCACATATTAAGTGTTTTATCACAGTTTATTGTAATATTATCCTCTGTATTTTGCTTTTTTCCAGTGAAAATCAGGTATTTTCCTCTATTTAATTCACTGATCATGTAGATGTTCATTAAAATTGGTAAATTCAAAGGGTGTTATATGAATAACAGAGAAAAAAGGAATTTTTTCAGTAAAATCTCTCATTAACTGAACATAAACCCAGTGTGTCCATCCACTGTCATTGATCCAACTGCATGGGTTTTTACTGGTGAATCAATGTTAGATTAGATTCTTTTTATTGTCATTGCAAATAAATACAATGAAATTTAAATCACAAGTTAAAAACGGGACCCATAAAAAAGTATAAGAATGATAAATACTGAAGAATAAATTATATTTCATTGACACTAGACACACGTATGCAAACAGGTAGTGCCTGAAAACATGCAGTGATCATAAAATAAGCCATTTCTGCATAAAAATAGTCCCAGATTATTGCACAGGCCTTATGTTTATAGTGCACTATTTAGTTTGGTGATGGCTTGAGGTTAAAAACTATGTAACAGTTGTATGTTGTAGAAGGTGACAGTGTTTCCATGGTAACTATGGAGCTTCTGAACGTCCAAATGGGTCATATCTGATGACCATGAAAAGATAAATAACTGTATTTTACACCAATTATTGACATATTTTGATCGGATTAGTGGATCAGAAGTTATTAAACATTATACATTGGTAGATGGTTTTTGTCACCAGTGGTCCTTTGGGTCTTTATTGGTTAATAATCAGTATTTTTGCTTATGCATACATGCACGCCCACTGATTCCAAAACAGTATTCAAGCGTCCACATTTGCAGTACTAGGACCGAACCTCCTCACAGTGGAGCTGTTCTGAATGGCAGATGTGAGAGGGCGATTTGAAAGGGAGGCTTGCGTTTTGTTGCCAGGAGGGCAGCTCTTTCAAACTCTGCTTTCAAGGCCGTGTCTGGTCCATAGCTTAGATCTCATCCGGAATGCTGGTGCTGCGTTCTTACCACAATGATCCTGCCTGATGCTGGTGGCAGCGCTGAGCATAATGAAGTGACAGAGGGAGGATATCCCAGAATATAAAGGAAACTTCTCATTAACCAGGGTTCCACGGGTCCTTAAGTCCATTAATGGGAATTTTTGACTTCAGATTGTCTTATTCCTCACATATCAAAACTTGAAAAGTATTTGCCATTGTAACGACAGGTCGCTGTTACGTCCGTTGTTAACCCTTTCGTGCATGAATTACGTGAACCTTTGTCAAGATTTTTCTTGAGTGTTGTTATTCCTCCTTAGGCATGAAAAAAACAATGCAATTGAGGGTTTTTTTTCATGGAGTTACAAAAATTCCACTCAGCTACACCATGCATTGAATTTTTGAAGCAAAAAAACATGTATTTAAAACCCAATATCAGAAAGGGATATTAAAACAATGAAAAAAAAAAAAAATTAAAGCTGCTAATTGGATGTTTTCTCACATTTTAACATATTTTATAACTAGTTATTACTGACTTCATGGAGATAATACAAAAAACCCTTTGTGTTTAAAAAGCAAACTAACAAAAAATGTTAATTACAGTCTAAAATTAGCAATTGATTTACACTCAAACATGTTACTGCAGATCAGGTTTACAAGAACAGTAAAGTTATAGTAATGGTATAAACAACACAACTGACTAGGATAGAGCGGGATTCAAACCGCCAACCCTTCGGTTATTGGACGACCCACTCTACCACCCCAAAGGTCATTTCCAGTAGACTGTGGACTGACCCCAGTGAATATTGATGCTACTGGGACTGAGGAGATTTACTGAGTCTAGTTCAGATCCAGTACTTTATCCAACACACATACTACTGCTGTGGACCAGCAGGGCACCACTGGATTCTGGGAAAGAAGCAGATTTTTCCCACCTGTTTTTAAATTAACACATTATTCTGGTAATATTATGGCTTTATTGTCGGAATATGACGACTTTAATCTCATAAACAAATGACATTTTGTTAAATTATGAGTTTTTTTTGTAACTACGACTTTATTCTCATACATTGTGATTCTTTTTGTATTCGACTTTATTATCATAAAATTATGGGTTTCATATTGATATTTTATGACTTTATACTCATAGTGATAAGTGTTTTTATTTTCTTATGTGGCCCTAATTCTCCGTCGTAGTTTTATTCTCCAGTTCCCCTAAGGTTTAAGGTTTAAAAGCGAAGCTTCAGCAGGTAGAGAAAAGAGAAATGAACCATAAGTTTCACTTCACAGTCACTTCCACTGGCGGCAGTCCGCTCCGCTCCATAACTCCATAGTATTATCAGTAGGATGGAAACCGGTCCAGCCCTGGGTAGTTGTCCTAAATGTGTCAGTAGTTTTTCTCTAACTCACACAGTGGCTCTTTAAACAGATCCTCTACCTCCATGGTTCCGCTAGTATTCTCCGTCTAGGTACTCATCCTCCAGCACCTGGAAAACAGATGGAATGTACGCAGAGGACGGACAGAACAACGTTACTTGCAGTCAGCGTTACTTTTATCACCGTCATTTATTTGGTTAAATCTCCACACTCTTCACACTCCACACACATTATTCTTCCTCCTCGTACCTGCTGCACTGAACTGGGAACGTCACACTGCTGTAAGTGGTATCGGTGCATTTGTATCGGATTACTTTTACGAGTACGAGTACACACACTGAGTATCGGAGCCGATGCCCGATACTGGTATCGGAGCGGTGCATCCCTATATAAAACATAAATTATGACCCAGGGTCATAACAGGAGTAAATGCAAATATTATTTAGCACATGTCATGTGAGTTACCAAATCTGCAACTGACGACAGTGCCTGATTTTGGGTCTATATTTAGCACGAGTAGTAAAAATCACACATGCCTTTTTAACAGCAGTGATGTCTTTGGGGTAAAATTTGATCATGGACGTGTCTTCAGGTTTTCAGCTCTTTGTCTGAGTCCTGCTGTGTGATATTTGGAGGAAAACACCAGCAGACGTTTCTCACGAGGAGTTTGGCCCAGGGAGTCTGGGTGGAGCGGCTGCTGTTGATGGGCGTCTGGGCTGATAGATTACCAGACATGAAAAGGCTTGACTGGTGGTGGGAGGCCGGATGGGCACGCTGGGCTTTCCGGGATATTAGCATTTCTCGGCAAAGACAAATAAGAGTTGAGACGAACAACAAAGACACGACTGAAACTCTGGAAACAAGAGGCAGAGGGTGAGAAATAGTAATGTACTCCTGGCCCTGAGGACGGCTGAGTGTGAGGCAAAGAGAGGGCAGAAGTGTACTTGTAAGCGCCATTTTATTAAGCTTACAATCATTTCATTATTGTGTTTATTTTGTATTATTTCATGTTTGTATGTTTGCTTAATAGAAGCAAATATTATGGTTGTTTGGGGAACAATAAGGATTTGTATATATTTGGACACAAGGAGGCATAGTCCTGCTATGTGAGCATGATCTCTTTGAAGAATACCTGTTCTGTCTTTCTCTTTGACTTGTTGATAAAGAAGATGGGCGTCGGAGCAACACAGTCGTTTTACGCTCCGATACTCAGTGTGTGTACTCATACTCATAAAGTAATCCGATACAATTGCACCGTTTTACGACTGTGTGTGGTGACGATGCTGTCCAGCACGCAAAAACATTATACTTTCCTTTTTTTTCTTTTGTTCAGACAAGGTATAGTTTTTTAGATGTTACTGCTTGACAGTTTCGACTGTGACTCCGGTCTTCCTCAGAAGCGTCATCCGACGTGCTGCTGACGTGTCATTTATCAGGTGGTCGGCTCGACGGGCTCTGATTGGTCCGTCAAGCCGACTGCGCCTCCCCCGCCTTGGGCGGTTCTGAGGAAGACTGGAGTCACAGTCGAAACTGTCAAGCAGGTAACATCTGAAAACTATACCTTGTCTGAACAAAAGAAAAAAAGAAAAGTATAATTACATAAACAGAAGACAATATGAACATCAATGGGGTAAAAACATTCTTTGACGTCTATTTATTTTAGAGGTAAAAAGTAAGAATTAAGAAACCAAAAGAAACACTTAGATTTTCCTCTACAGTACTCTACAGGCCTTTTTTCTATTTTAGTTTAGCTGCATATTTCAGTAACAGCCATGCCTCAGTGTAAGGACAGTCCTTTCAAGCTTCAAGCCCCTTCTATTCCCATCTGCTTTACAGATGAGACCCTGGGGGAAAGAAGGGCAGAGAAGGAATGGAGATGATGCTTGTATATCACTGTGGGACCTGATATGGATTTGGAAAATTCAACAATCCTTAGGCTGACCTCTAAAAAAGAGCGTCTGAAAACAAACACAAATGTTCCCAAGTCAACGCTGTCGATTCCACCTGAGGCTGAAATACAGAGACTGAACAGGACGCAGGTATTTTTAAAGGTGCGGCAGACTTTCGTGATGAATTTTTCATCAAATCTGTAAAACCTTAGTCATAGCCTAAGTATCACAAATCTTTAAGTCTTTCTGTGATTACTCACCTGAATCTCTTGCATTACGGTGAACAGTTTCTTAGTGCCATCCACCAGAAACAAACCACCGAACAGAGGTTCGTGCAGCCGCCTGCCGCCTCCGTTTCCCACAATGCATGTCGCGACAAAAAAATTCCGAAGATGCCTGAGTTACTTCCCGGTTCAGAATGTAAACACATGGTTTGTTTATGGTAGATGGCACTAAGAAACTGTTCACCGTAATGCAAGAGATTCAGATGAGTAATGACAGAAAGACTAACAGATGCATGATACTGAGGATATGACTGAGGTTTTAAAGGTTTGATGAAAAAATCATCACAAAAGTCTCCTGCACCTTTAAAGCAACACTAGGACTGGTATTCAATGTAAAAAAAATGCACCTGTCCCATCAGACAAAATGGAAAAAAAAAAAAAAAAGATTTGCCAAGATTGAATTGCTATGGAGGGTGTGATCTCTTGGCAGAAAATGTCTTTCCATAGACAGGAAATGGCAAATTGAAACTTTGAGTGAAAATCAGCCTTTAGTATGAGTCACTGCTCTGTTGAGACTTCACTCCAGGACTTTATAGACTTTTGGAGGCACCTGTTGAATGGTTCACTTAGTTAAGTATTTTAATCTGTTTTCATCTTTTTTGTTCTGCTTATTTTTGTGTTCATACTTTCTTTTAAAAACAAAACTACGGTGGCCGACAAGGGCCAAACACATTCCAACGGCCCAATGCGTCTCAGTTAGAGAAAACAGCTACAAGTACAGAAAAAATTCACAAACTTAAACACAAGTCTAAACAAGAAACAAGAGCGCAGACCTCCGCCAAGACAGATGTGCCCCCACCCCCCATCACCACCAAAATTTAATCATTTCTTCCTTGTGCCAGTATCAACATTTCCTGAAAATTTAGTGAAAATCCGTCCATAACTTTTTGAGTTATCTTGCTAACAAACAAACATACAAACAAGCCACACACAAACACACAAAGCAAAGTAATCACAATACTTCCTAGCGGAGGTAACCAGGTACAAAAAGAGGAACGTGGTGCAAATGAAAAAATGCACCGCAAGCCACAAAAACACATGCATAATTATCAAATGCTCTGCAAATACAGAAACAACGCAAAGCACAAAACGATGCAAACTCATTTTTCAATCAATAATGCTGAAACGAGAGTTGGGGTACTTGGCTAAAAAGTGTATGTCAGGCAGTATTCCACTGTAAAAAATTTGAGAACCATTGGTATACAGTATAAGTGTACATCCATGTAAAATACAGTTTCCCAGCTTTTTAATAGCATCAGTTGTGTATATTTTTTGACGTTCATTCACCAAATACACATTGATTCACCAGATTAAACCCATGAAGCCTGAATGGTATTAAAAGAAATGAAGCATTCTACTTCTTTTTCCTCTTTCTATCTTTAATGCTTGACATCTTGGACTGAAACAAATATTGTTGTCACTCTAGAAATGAACTGAAGTGTGACTCAGTTTGGTCTGAATGGAGAAAACTTCTGTTTGTTATGAGATGTCTCACAACTACTTTCATTTCAGATCAAACTGAAAAGTCAAAACCAAACAATTCAGGTGTCAAAGCACTCAGACTTTTTTTTTTTTTTTATTTATTTTTTTTCCAACCACTAGTTTTTGGTGCGTGTTATGAGTCAGATGGTGAATTTGCTTCTATTTTCCAATGGCTGAGTTTCATTTTACACAGAAGAAAAGTTCAAACAAACCAAAATGCATCACTGAAAGCAATTTACTGATATTATAATCGGTGGGAGTTATTTTCATTATTCAGTTCAAAGCCATAGTCTGTGCCTGGTCCAAAATACACAAATGTACACAATGGAGCTGCTATGATCCCACATGGGAACTGTCATTTATTTGATTATTTTACTGATAAAAGTGCAGTTTGGTTAGAGATAAGTGATCATGGAGGTTGATGAATGTCTGAAATGTCTTTTTTTTTTGTTGTTTGTTGACCCATAAATGTATGAATGAGGATTGTATACACACACAAAACCATTTTATAACATAATGCATATTGCAGCTCAGTAGAAACTACTATTTCCTCCTGAGACCCAGCAATGCATTTTTGTCCTCTGTGGTGGACAAGAGTTTCACAGCTTTACTTTAAAATAAAAAATTACATAATGTCCTTTTCACTGGACATTACATTATTATTATTATTTTTTTTTTTTTAATGTATCTGAAAAAACTGTTGCATCATGCTGTTTCCAATTAAGGCAATCACTTCATGTAACTGCCTTTTAAGGCTGCTATTATAACAGGCTGCCTAGGTGTTTTCATGCGTTCTTTGTAATAAAAGTGCCAGAGAGGGTCTTTTTTCTCAATTTTTTTGCTTCTTTGCTTTCAAGAAGAACTTAACTTTCAATATCTGCTCTTTAATT
The DNA here is from genome assembly GCF_902148855.1 of Sphaeramia orbicularis. Lineage (NCBI taxonomy): Eukaryota > Metazoa > Chordata > Actinopteri > Kurtiformes > Apogonidae > Sphaeramia > Sphaeramia orbicularis. The sequence continues at coordinate 5,729,818 of NC_043961.1, read as the reverse complement.
GTCATTGTTGTAGATAATAAATGCGTAAAACAGTGTATTTTAGTAAAAAAAAAAAAAGACGAAGTTTTTAGCATATTAATTGTCAGAAACAACGGTAAGGCCCAATCCCAATTCACCCCTTGGCCCCTCCCCCTTACCCCTCCCCCTCCATTTTGCATGTTCATGTGAAGGGCTAGGGGTGTCCCGAATCTCGATGAGTCAGAGGGGAAGGGTCTGTTTGACCCTCAAAACTGAGACATTTCAGGACCACACTACTAATGTAGGGGTAGGAGAAATCTCCCATAATTCTGTTCAAATCATTGGCAAGATGGAGGTAAACACAGCAAAAAAGTGCAGCAGTGTGACGAAAGAAACACACAAATGTACGTATTTTCTTCGTAAACAACTTAATCATTTGATCGTCCGTTTAATGCCGTTTCAGTGTGTTATAGATCGCATTTCTGCAGTTGGCGATTGATAGTCGCAAAAAGATGGCCAAAGCCCATGGAACAGAGATGGTTACAGCTGCTGACGACATGGAGAATACTTTCAGAAACAAAGTTGTTGCATCTGTTTATTTATCTGGGCGCTGATAAGGGGGGGGGGGGGGGGGGGGGTAATCATGACAAATTCAGGGGGCCCAGTGGGGCAGTGGAGGGGGTCCAGTGGATACAGGCTAGAAGTTGTGAACATTTTGTGTAAGATCCGCTGAATAAGAGATGCACAGAAGTCGGGAGTCAGACGTTGAAAGTATGTTAAGTTTCAGTTTTGTTTTCACATTAGCATAAGTGATGTTATGAATGGACTAGGGCATTAGTGACTTCAGATTTTTTCAGATCGACTTATTTGTCAAAGTCGAAGTCGAGTCGACTTGTTGTATGATGACATCATCACATTGACAGCAGAGGAACAACACAAACAGCTGTTGAGCAATGAGCAACTTGTACTAACATTCACTGGAACATTAACAATGTACAGTAAGAGTACAATAAAAAACAGGAAAGACACAAGCATCTACAGTCCTTCTGACATTTAACCAAAAGTAAACAGAGGCTAACACCTGGAATTTTCTTTTAAATTGAAGTGAACAATAAAGAGTGGGAAAAAGTTAAGAGAGAAAAGAGCGCATTGTCTTCATGAACTAAATGAACAGAATAACCCAAACCCAGTCTGTCCACAGTATTCTTCAGTATTGGTGGTGCTTCCATGGTTCACAGAACATTAGACCATAGTTTTTCTAGATCAGTCAGTTTAGTTCCTACTCTGAGTCATCTTCTGCCTTCAGTCTTGGTCTTGCGCTTGTGATGCGCGGGTCGTTTTTTTTTTTTTTTAAAGCCACCCCGCAAATAAAGTGACATTTTTTGGACCCGCACCAACCCGACCCGGGTCCGCTGATCCGCATCACTACCACTCACTGCGCTCCATGTTTCCATGTTTAAAGATGAGAGTATCCACATGAGCTGAACGAAGGCTCACGCGCTGTCGGGTGACGCAAGGGAGAGAGAGAATAACACACGAGTAGTCGACTCCTCCAGAGTATGTCGACTTGTGCCACAGACATCGACGCGTCGACAAACCGACTTTTCAGTTAATGCCCTAGTATGGATCCCCACCACCACCACCACTCCAACAGATCGACAAGATATTGAATTTTATGCAGGGGTCCACAACGTTTACCCTGAGCGGCATCAACAACTGCTGATAACGTAACAGGTCTCGAAGAGTTCTCTCATTTCATAGGGTGGTGTTTCCCCTACCCCCCACAACTCTGTTTCAAGGGGTACTGGCAAGTGCAAGGGCCAAGGGGGAGGGGTAAGGGGTGAATTGGGATTGGGCTTAAATGTCCATAACAAAACTTTTTGAGATTGTAAAAATAAACTTTCAACTCTTTTACATCTGCTCAACCATGCTTTTTGGTTTTGAATGTTCAGTAGTCATATTATGGCTTCATTTTCTTTTTTTTTTTGTTATTTCCCGGCGTTTTTAGTCTGTGTGGAAGTCTCTGACACCGTTCCTTTCTACTTGTAATAGAGTCCGACATTGCTGCTGTAAAGTGTTACATAGTGACGGAAAGCTGAGTTAAGAGGAATTCTGGGTTAAAAAAAACAAAAAAAACAAACATTTGTAGCGACGTCCAAAGTCATGTATTTTGTTGAGTTGTGTCAGATGCTTCCACAGCTTTTCAAATCCATTGACATTCCTAATTTATTGACACTTTTGGTCCATTTCATCCATTTTCTCACCTCGTTTGGCTGTTTGATGACCTCTCTTAAACAGAAGGTTATGTTCCTACTTCTAATAGAGTCTCACATTGCTGCCATAAAGTGTTTATAGTGTTGGAAAGCTCAGGATCTCAGCTTTCTGATGCGGTTTGAATTTTATGGATAAAACAAACGGTTCAGTGGCTGTAATTTGAATGCCTGAAAGTGCCAAACGTAGCACCGGAGAGATTGCAGTTGTTAACAGGGCTGTGTGTTGGCAAGAATCTGGCAATACGATACAAATCACAAAACTAATATCACGATACGATACAGTATACCACGATATATCATGATACTGTTAAAAAGGCAATTTTTTGTTTGTTTCTGTTTAAATGATTGTTTCCTGGAAGAATTGAATTACAGCAGAAATCTGCACAAATACTAAACACATTTTTATTTGATCCCAACAGGATCTAATGTTATATCACAAAATGTTTCTGTGTTCAAACTGAAATTCAGTTTTACAGACATTACAGTTTCAGATCCTGTTCAAATGTTCATATTCTATTAGTTCAGAACATTATTTTAGTCCAATCCCAACAAAGGAACTCACATTATTTAATAAAAGAGTGTTAATAATAATAAGCCTTCAGCCGCTCTGCTCCTCAGCTCTGGAACTCCCTCCCACCATCCATCCATAACTGTGATTCTCTCCCTACATTCAAATCCAGACTTAACACTCACCTTTTCGGAATAGCCTACCCCCCATAAGCTCTACTCTCCATTCTACAACTTCATTTCTATATATTGTAATTATTTTTTTAATCTGTTTATTTCTTTGTATTTTATGGATTGTTTGTTTTATCTTGTTGTACAGTGTCCTTGGGTGTCTTGAAAGGCACTTATAAATAAAATGTATTATATAATAATAATAATGATAATATAATAATAATAATATAATAATAATAATATAATAATAATAATAATAAATATAACAAAAAAAGAAAAACAAAAACAACTAAAATGAACCTCCGCCATATCTGCATTTGAATAAATACCTAAAAAATATCGATACAGTACTTTTTAATGTCAATACAATATTGTGAAATGAAAAATCACAATATATTGTTGAACAGATATTTTCTAACACCCCTACTTGTTAAAGGGTTAAAATAGTTATAATCAGAAATACTTTTATTTTGTCATTTCTTTCTTTTATTCTAAACATCTTCCATGCTTCTTCTTATTAAGTAGTAATCCAGTGAATCCGAGGTATTGTATGTATGTGGAAGCACATTCTGATGTTTTGTTTTGCAGCTCTAGGTTAGTTTTGTTGAGGAGGCGCATTGATGAATGACTGTCATGTGCATTCCAGGGTGTAAAAAGCTTGTGACTGTGCCACGGCAGCAGTCGGCATCCTCACATTGTCCGAAGCCATTACCCGCTCCGGCCCGTTTATGTTACTGCATCGTAAAAACAACACTCCATAAATGCTTGGAGCGCCGGTCCATTCATACAAAAATAACACAGAGACAAGAATGATCCATTCTGTTTTTACATCGACCAAAGTTCAGCAGGAATTATTTCATTTTACTCTTTGTTTGTGTGTGTTTCAGCTTCCATTGACGACGTACCACGAGATTATTCATTCGGCGACCGGTAGAGATTTATCAGAATTACATGTTATTGTGAAATATTTAGTTCCCATCCATTTAAAGCTGCTGTAAAAACATACACATTGGATTATTATGGTCTCAGATTAGGGATGTAACGATATGAAAATTTCATATCACGGTTATTGTGACCAAAATTATCACACTGTTTTTTTCTTTATTTTTAGCAGGTTTTACATTTTTTAACAAACAGATAATAAACAAAAAGTAAAGACATACAAAACAAGAGACGTCAACAAGCACAGACAGGGTAGTGTCAAAAATTAAAGTACAACGATAATATATGGGTCAATAAGTCACAATGTTATCCCATCATTATCAAAATTATCACTGTTATCATTATTATCACGGTATTGTTGAAATTGTGCTCAAAATGTTCAAAAAGTACTAATACACACACTAAAATAATTTAACCAAGTTGTATTTTGAAAAAAAAAACAAAACAAAAAACAAATAAAATAATTGGCACAATTTACTTTCTGTTGCAGAAACATTCAGATATTAACCCTTAGTGGTCTGAGCCTATTTTGTCCGTTTTTCAGTCCTTTTGATTTTGCCTTTATATACTATATAAACAAATGTTTACTATACCCATGTTTGGGATCTGTTTTTTTTTTTTTTAGCACAACTTCATCTATATCATCTGTCTATTATTTTTCACTTTAACCTACTATAACAACATAAAAGGACAAAAAACACAAAAAATATAAAATCCGATTTGAAAATGTAAATAATTTATTGCATAAATAACACACAGATGCTTAACGAACCTTTTCAAAGACTTTAAAAGTGAATATTGGTTCCAAATATTTGGTATATACAATCAAAATTGCAATAAATTAAAATTATACTCAAATATTTGACATAAAAGCAGATCTTTACATAGGCGTTTTCTCCGGAAAAGTGCGGTAATCAAACACAGTTATCATGAAAATTAGAATTTAAATGGTAACACTAATCGTCTGCAATTTTACCGTGGTTTATCATTATACCGGTAATCGTTACATCCCTATTTCAGATCATTGTTTTGTTTTCACCCTCAATTTATCATGCGTTTAAATTTCAGTTGCATTACTCTTACCAGTCCCATTAAAACCAGTAGTACCAGGTTAAAGTGT
>NC_043961.1:5502347-5722347 GCF_902148855.1 Sphaeramia orbicularis | reverse complement strand
ACGACTGTAACTCATGACAAAACGATATTTATAAAAACTATAACTAACACGCAAATTAATTATTTAAAAAGCCCCTGAATCTGTAAACCTTCAGCTCAGAACTCCAAATGGATGTTATATTCCAGTTTATTCTGCTGCCCCCAGGTGGTTGTGAAAATTTGACGCCCCTGTAAAGAGGATTTTATTGATTGTTTAGTCACTGGAGGATCGATAGAACTTGGCAAAGGCAAATGGGTAAAATGGAGTCAAAGCTCACACAAATGTATAATGGAATATGATTAAAGTGATGACATTTTCTGTCCAAAGGTCAACTTGACTCTGACATTCTGCAAAAACACTCTTCTGGCCGTTATTCAACACCATACTCCTCTGTGAAAACAGTAAATGAAGACGTCGTGTTTCCCGCTGGAATCATACATGTGAGAACGTGCACTTCACCAAAAACACAGGCTTCACCTTTGGTTTAATTCCTTCACCGTCTTTGTTACATGTGTTCTGACTTTTGGCAGATATGGATGTGAAATGCAGCTTCCTAATGAAGGTGTAAGTCTTTACAAGTGTAACAGGGTCAATTATTATATTATTATTATTATTATTATTATTATTATTGTCTGTATACATTCAAATCCATATTTATATATTTTTTTATATTTATAACCATTTGCACTACATTCATATCAAACCGTATTTGCACTCTCCTTTTAAACACTTTTTTTTAAATTCAAATTTATACGACTGTTTGTTTTACGCGTATGTGTATGCTTGTATGTATTGTATGCGTTTGCTGCTGATAACACTGTGAATTTCCCCACTGTGGGATCAATAAAGGAATATCTTAGTTTAGCTTAGCTTAGCTTATTCTGCAGCAGTGTGGGTTTGCAAATGGGTGCTTATGAAACTGGGTTCATTTTTGTATCTGGCACTTTTCAATTTTTTTAGACCCAATAATAAAAGGTAAATGGAGACATATTTCCCCCCAGGATGGACCTAATGATGACCTCAGATAAATGCAAAAAAAATATACTCTTGCTCTGAACCATCCCAAAATTAATGCATTTTTAATAAAATATTGGGGGCAAAAATAGGACCCAAATATGGACATTAAATCTCCCTAGGTGTCAGTGCATTAGATGTGAAAACGTGTGTGTAAATGGTCTTCTATAGACTACAAATAAAGACACTGTGTTCAGTGTGTCGATCCTGGTGGTTTTTCTAATCCACACATGTGGGTTTTTCATCAGTCTCAGGTTTGGTGTGGAACCCATCGTGTCCACTGGTGTTACACGCAGAACCTGCTCATTTAAACGCATAGAAATCATGAATGATTCTGCAACAGCGGTCATTTTTGTGAAACACTCTTCCTTGAATAATTAGTTCAATTCCCAAAATGTACCTGCGAGAGATCGAGATATTAAAAAAAAATAGTAATGCATAATTTTTGTCTCCTTTTGACCATGTTACATGCGGATTATTGCATAAAATAATATAAGAATAATATAAAAATAAGTTTTATCTGTAAAATAGTTTCTCTTTTATCTCAGTAAGTATTTATTTTTTAAATTAGACTCACAGTGTTCACAAGTTCTCAGAAGTTCTTCCAAACTTGCTTCATAACATTCATCTACATCTGGTTTGAATTTTTTGCCCCTCTGTTCTGTTTTATAGAATCACCCAAATTATACTGTATTAGTCATTGTTATAATTACACATAATCTGTTTATTCTATTTTCATGTATTTTAGTTAATACCTGACAGGTTGGGCCTCTGAGTCAGTATGTGGAACTTTTAATTTAAGTCTGAACCCCAACAATTGCTTCATAGTGTGACACTAGCGTTTTCACGCCTTTACCTCTTCCCTATTGTTTGGGCTCTCTATGGGAGAGGTAAACAGCCTTGCAGTCGGGGGAAATTTCTGTTTTAGCCTCTACTAATTAAATTTTCAAGTGAACTGGCTTGCTCAAGGCAAGGCAAGTTTATTTGTAGAGCACTATTCATATACAGGGTAACTCAAAGTGCTTTACAAAGGCATTAAAAAAATCACAGAAGAAAAAAAAAAGCAAGACATTGAAATTACATTAAAATCAAAAAAGGAGCAAAGACATGAAAATCAATCAGAGATAAAACGTGATTTTAAAACGCATTCACAGAATAATTATATTAGAGTATTAGAATCATACACAATTCCTTTTCGAATGTGCAATGAAGTCATGTTACATTTGCATTTACATTTATGCATTTGGAAGACGCTTTCCCAAAGCGACTTACAGAAGAAAAAAACAAACAACGAAAGAAAAATACAAGAATCGAATAAAAGCATAACAAGAGCTGTACAATTTAAAACAGTGTCGTACAGAAGAATAAACAGCAAAATAATAGACTACGATATAAGAATAGATTAAAAAGACAGAAAAGCAGCTGTACACTGTGGTGGAAAATTTACTTTTATATTTTATACTCTTCTAATATGTTTACTGTTAAGTGCATGCTGAGTCGTTGTTATGTGTGATGTTTACCACTCTGTAGCAACCCCGACTTAGGGACGAAGTTCTTACCTTGAGTTAAGAACCCAAACACCTAAATGTCTGAATGTGTAGCTAGAGGATGGCGCTGTACTTCAGATAGGAATTCAAGCAAGGTTAGAGTGAAGAGGTCCTCATGCCTCTTCACGGAGCAGAGAAGGAGTAGTATGGGGTGGTACGATGTACGTAAGGAATGACATCATAGTTTGAGGGGGTTGGATTTGGTTCTATATAATCTTTAGTTTTCTCTTGTTTAATCAGACTTCATTTACAGAGGTTTGTCTGTGATTGATTTCTCAATAAATGCATTTATTATTTTAACTCTACTTTCTCCCTTTTTTCTTTGTGTGGGTTATCAGTTGAACGGTAAATTTCCACGACAACACTTAAAAACGTGAAATAAACAATACCAAGTAAAAACCACAGAGTAGACCTGATATACCATTTAAAATATGGAATGTGTGAAAGTGCTAGGACAGGAGGTGCTCTCTGATGTAGAAGTTTGTTTTTGTTTTCTTTTTACTACCTGTTTTATTTGTAAGGACTAAGACTACTTTGTCTTGTTGCATATTCGGGAAAAAAAAAAAAAAAAAAAAATTAATTAATTAATAAATAAATCATACATTGAAGTTAAAATAGTGTAAAGCAAGACATTAAAATCAAAAAAGTGCATTTAAAAGACAAAAGGGTGGGGGGGGCTGATCTGCCTTGGCGGAGGTCTGCAATCTCTAAGTGCTTTTCTAGTTTTAATCTTAAGGTACAAGTCATTTTTCCATCATCCATATTTCCTGATGCTATGTTCTGTTTTAATAATTTAATATATTGTTTCCCTATTGTTTCTGATCTTTATGGGGGGGGGGGGGCATGTTTTACAAAACTCAGTGACCAGAGTAGAGCTGCAACCGATGAATCGACTCAAAGTGATCCAAAAAAATCATTCAACCACAATTCTCCTGAATCAAAGCTTTGTTTCCTTCATTTCTCTGCTGTTAAACATCGGTTCCACTGTTGTGTTTCACACGGACGCTTATTGTGACGCACAAAGTAGCTTCAATTCAGGAAAACTGCAATAGAATATTTCCCTTCAATCAATTCCAGTCGATTAATCGAATCATGAATTTTCGCATTGGCTTCAAGCACCTAGTCGATTAATTGGTTGCAGGTCTAGACCAGAGGTTTTTGTATTCATGCTGCCTCCAAAGTTGTACATGTACGAGTCTCTTCCTTAAACACGACGCTCACAACGCACAGTCCGACACCACCGGTTACATGTGCATCTGTAGCATTCCACTTGGTTATTTCTTTCATTTTTTTCTATCAACAAAATGATTAGTGCAGCTTTAAGACCGTCCAGATGTTCCGCTCTCTTTTATTGCTCTGATTTGAGCAGAACAGTCATCTCATATGAAGTGGTGAAGGCTAATAAACTGATTTATTTCCACAGCAGAGTATCAGCATAATAAATCATCCAGCCAATTTATTGTCACTTCCGTGGCACAAAATGCATCTATAATCCAAGTTACGGGCTGTGAACATTAATAATGTTCCGTGGTGCAGTTGGTGTCCAGATGTGGTCGTACATTTTCAGGCGGTGCAGATGTGTTTGACATATGTCTGTGTGTGATGTGAGACAGGACGGTGTTTGGTCAGACAGAGTAATGATGGCTGAGCAGTGAGAGGCTGGACTAATCAGCCCAGACCAACCCCATGGGAGCTCCTGAACCACTGGAAGGATGGATGCGTCTTATTTTTGGGCTGTCTGCTGCCTAACACTCCCATTTGGTCCAGAGCAAGGTTATTGTCATTAACGAAAACTAACGAAATGACGAAAACTAGAAGTGTAAAAAACTAGGGCTGGGCAAGTTTACGCATTATTACCACGTTAACGCATTCATTAAATAATGCCGACAATTTTTTAAATCTCACGTTAACGCCGTTTTATTATTGTTCTGCCTTTCAAGCAAGTCTTAGTTGATTTATACATACGGACCTCTTATTTGAAACTCATGCTTTATTTTGGCGCCCCACACGTCGGTGCTGTGTGCTGAGAGGAGAAAAGAGCGAACTTTTCCGAGTAATGCCGACTCAAACTTTGTGTAACTCCTGCAGTTCATCGCCTGTTGTGTAGCAATCATTCTGTTGTTGCACATGCAAACGTGCCGTTAGAACATGTTTACGACATTATTTTGGATGTGTTTATTACAGTGTTATTACCTGTTTAAGCTAATTCATTTATGCTAGCAGTCGGAGATGGGTTGCTAATTCTTTATGCAGGCTCATGCTAAGTTTATATAAATTCACTGGTTGTGTTTAGGTAGAATATGCCAGTCTTTGAACTAACCTTTACTTTTTTTACGATGTGAATGTTGTATTAGCAGTCATTTTATCTCGATGCTAACTTGAATGGGAAAATCCATAGACATGCTAAAGATTAGCACTTACAGATTAATTTAAGATTTACAACGTCTTTTTATCCAGCAACAAAGGTTCACATCAGAGATATTTGATACCATTCATTCTGACAACAACTGAACATAAAATACTCACAGGTAAACGTTTTTGGAACCATACAAACAGAGTGAAAGAACGTGTCTGTTAGTTCATTCTTATGTCCGAACTGACTACAGGACACCCAAAGGACAAAACATACGTTAGTGCAACTTATTCTGACCACTTCAGGGCCCCTTTTGTTTACTTTTAACAACTGAACATCACATATTATCGGGCTTATTAGTATTAGTACTTATTAGTGGGCCTAAGACTCCTGTCAATCACTCACAACTGTAAATAAACTGGTGTGGACATATAAACATGTGTAAAAGTAGTGTTTTTTTACATGGACATTTTCATTTTAAATGTCTTCAGTTGATGGGGATGAGAAGGACACAGTTGTTGGAAGCACTGCAATGTGGAATTATTTTTATCACCGGAGTACTTCCAGTCTGAAATATCACTGAATACACGCTGTTGATGCCCCCCCCCAACAACTATGCGATTAATCGCGATAATCGTAGAAATCCACACGATTAATCGCGATTAAAATTTTTAATTGCTGCCCAGGACTAAAAAAAAACATTTTCATTAACTGAAATACATACAAACTGTAACCCTGAAATATTGCTCCAGTCTCACCGGGGCTGTGGGTAAGGCGGGTTACAATGGTATTCTTGGTGTTGATATGTTTTGCTGGCTTCTTCCGTACTAATAATCACCAAACGGCAGGACAGTTTCAGCATGCTTTATTGTCTGCAGCTCAGGGCAACATACACTGCTCGCAGCTCCACCATGGACATAACTCTCGTGTCACGCCAAAACAGGTCGTACCACAAACAATAGGCAGGAACAAAAATATTAAGAAAGGCAAGAGAAACATATAAAAGAATATAATATAAACTGAGTAAATAATTAATGAAATAATATGTAAATTACAACATAAACAAATTTCAAAATAATAAACAAAAATTAATGATTTGGAAATAAAATAATATTCAAATTAAATGTTACAAAACTATAATTAAAAGAAAAAAAACATAACTAACTGAAACTGTATTGTGTGTTTACAAAACTAACTAAAACACATAAAAATTATGGATAAAAGTCCCTTCGTTTTCGTCTTTGTCAACATCGGATTGATACGAAAGGGATTTATTTGGCTTTAGCAGTTTAGCTAGCGGCACCATACGACACTTCAGGTTCGTCACTTGTGACTGTAATGATTTTGTGTTCCAAAAGTACTAATATTTCCCAAAATATTGGTCCTATCAACTTGCCGAGATATTTAATGTGGAGATGGGAACTATTCCTCAACTGTAGGAACCAAACTGGCCGGTAAAAACAGTAACATTTCTCAGAACTGTGCAGATACACACACACACACACACACCACACACACACCACACAGATGCTCTGAATTATGATATAGATAAGTGTGCAAATATTGTTGTATGTAATTATAATCAAAAGGTGGAGTTAAACAGTTGGATGGCCACAGGCAGAAGGATTTCCTGTGTTGTTCTTTGGAGGATCTAGGTGGAAATTTGTGTCCTGGGTCAAGGTTATTATCGTTAATGAAAACTAATGAAATGACAAAAACTAGAATTGTAAAAACATTGCTAACTGACATAAATAAAACTCTAATTAAAAGAAAAAAAATTAGAACTAACTGAAACTGTATTGTGTGTTTACAAAACTAACTAAAACACATAAAAGTTATGGATAAAATTCCCTTCGTTTTTGTCTTTGTCAATGTCCGGATTGATACGAAAGCGATATATTTGGCTTTAGCAGTTTTAGCTAGCGGCACCATACGACACTTCACAGTCCGTCACTTGTGACTGTAAGGATTTTGTGTTCCAAAAGTACTAATATCTCCCCAAATATTGGTCCTATCGACTTGCTGAGATATTTAATGTGAAGATGGGACTATTCCTCAACTGTAGGAACCAAATTGGCCGGTAAAAACAGTAACATTTCACAGAACTGTGCAGATACACACACACACAAAGATGCTGTGAGACCTTCCAGAATTATGATATAGATAAATCTGAAAAATATTGTTGTAATTATAATTAAAAAGTTGAGTTAAACAGTTGGATGGCCACAGGCAGAAGGATTTCCTGTGTTGTTCTTTGGAGCATCTGGGTGGAAATTTGTGTCTGATTCAAGGTTATTATCATCAACAAAATGACGAAAACTAGAATTGAAAAAACATTTTCGTTAACTGAAATAAAAACTATAATTAAAAGAAAAAAACAATAACTAACTGAAACTGTATTGTGTGTTTACAAAACTAACTAAAACATATAAAAAATTATGGATAAAATTCCCTTTGTTTTCATTTTGTCATCGGATTGATACGAACGATTTATTTGGCTCTTGCAATTTTAGCTAGCGGCACCATATGATATTTAACGGTCCGTCACTTGTGTTCACATTGTGGTTTCCAGTCGTCTTCTGGTCCCCACTCTACCTGGAAACATGGAGACTAAAGTTGGGAGAAAGCAGCAGAGTCCTGTCTGGGATTTATTTGAATACGACGACAGAGAAAGAAGAGAAAAGAGACGACTAAACTAAAACTAAACTAAAACTAAGCATTAGAAGAAAACGAAAACTAATAAAAACTATCAAACCTGCTCTAAAAACTAATTAAAACTAACTGAATTAGAGAAAAAAAAGTCAAAACTAAATAAACTAAACTAGAATGAAAAATCCAAACTACTAGAACCTTGGTCCAGGAAAATCGCTGCCATTCTTGCAACTGTGTTGACTGGCGGATATTGACAAATGTGTGTGTGTGTTTTTTTTTCCTCCAGCTATAAATACTCGTGCTCCTTTCCATTGTTTCTCCGGTAATTTGCAGGCCACCCAGAGTGGTAAAGCAGTCTGACCCTCGGCCGAACCTCATGTTTGTTCCTTTGCAAGAACGCTTCGAACATACTTGACATAACAGTGGGAAATTAAACTGCTTCCAACTTTTCCTTTTAGTGTCAGTGTGAAAAAATGAACTAATAATGGCTAACAGTTTGTGTTTCCCCTCTGCTGAATCAGACTTTTTTCCAAACTTTTGGTTCCTCACCAGAAAACACTGAAAACTCCCTGAAGTCAGTAGAAAAAACAGATAAGAGTGCTTGATTTTAAAAAAAAAATTTTTTTAATTGAGAGCAATTCTGGGTAAAAAAAAAAAAAAAAAAAATAGTAGTGACTCATCCAAAGTCCTGTATTTTGACTTGTATCAGATGCTTCCAGTGGTTTTCAAATCCATAGACGCTCTTAATTTATTGTCACTTTTGGTCTATTTCATGCATTTCCACACCTCCTTTGGCTGTTTGATGACCTCTCTTAAACAGAAGGTGATGTTGATCAACTGTTGATGGTAAATCCTTAGAGATTTGTATTTGAGGATTGAATTTTTAATTTCCACTGCACCAGTGGCGGCTGCTCGTCTTTCAGACAGGGGAAGCTTATTGGTTGGCTTTCATCAAAAAAAATTGTCAAGTTATTTAAACATAAATTCGGCCCTCCATTCCATTAGCATTGTCTGCCCTCCTATGCACCTTGCTAGATACACTATATTGCCAAAAGTATTGTCTCCCCCATCCAAATAATCAGAATCAGGTGTTCCAATCACTTCCATGGCCACAGGTGTATAAAATCCAGCCCCTAGGCATGCAGACTGCTTTTACAAACATTTGTGACAGAATGGGTCGCTCTCAGGAGCTCAGTGAATTCCAGCGTGGAACTGTGATAGGATGCCACCTGTGCAACAAATCCAGTGGTGAAATTTCCTGGCTCCTAATATTCCACAGTCAGCTGTCAGCTGGATTATAAGAAAGTGGAAGTGTTTGGGAACGACAGCAACTCAGCCACTAAGTGGTAGGCCACGTAAACTGACGGAGCGGGGTCAGCGGATGCTGAGGCGCAGAGTGCGAAGAGGTGGCCAACTTTCTGCAGAGTCAATGGTACAGACCTCCAAACTTCATGTGGCCTTCAGATTAGCTCCAGAACAGTGCGCAGAGCTTCATGGAATGGGTTTCCATGGCCGAGCAGCTGCATCCCAGCCATACATCACCGAGTGCAATGCAAAGCACCGGATGCAGTGGTGTAAAGCACACCGCCACTGGACTGTAGAGCAGTGGAGGCGCCTTCTCTGGAGTGACCAATCGCGCTTCTCCATCTGGCGATCTGATGGACGGGTCTGGGTTTGGCGGTCGCCAGGAGAACGATACTTGTCGGACCACATTGTGCCAAGTGTAAAGTTTGGTGGAGGGGGGATTATGGTGTGGGGTTGTTTTTCAGGAGCTGGGCTGGGCCCTTAGTTCCAGTGAAAGGAACTGGGAATGCTTCAGCAGACCAAGACATTTTGGACAATTCCATGCTCCCAACTTTGTGGGAACAGTTTGGAGCCGGCCCCTTCCTCTTCCAACATGACTGCACCAGTGCACAAAGCAAGGTCCATTTGGACATGGATGACAGAGTCTGGTGTGGATGAACTGGACTGGCCTGCACACAGTCCTGACCTCAACCCCATAGAACACCTTTGGGATGAATTAGAGCGCAGACTGAGAGCCAGGCCTTCTGTCCAACATCAGTGTGTGACCTCACAAATGCGCTTCTGGAAGAATGGTCCAAAATTCCCATGAACACACTCCTAAACCTTGTGGACAGCCTTCCCAGAAGAGCTGAAGGCTGTTAGAGCTGCAAAGGGTGGACCCACGTCATACTGAACCCATAGACTAGGAATGGGATGGACCTGAAATTCATATGTGAGTCAAGGCAGGTGAGGGAATACTTTTGGCAATATAGTGTAGCTAGTTCACTCCGACCTAGGCAACAGTATGACTGATTTAACTATCTACAAACAATATTAAATTTGGGCAAGAAATGATTAAATTATGGAACTGAAACAAGAAAACGCTGAAATTATGTTAAATTGAAACAAGAAAGTACAATGAGTGTGTTTTATTTACAGTGCAAGAAATGAACAAGTAATTTGGTAGTGGTTTCTCTGATTTCACAGCAGAATGTGTGATGATATTAAACTGAACTGTGTCAGTGAAGGAGTAAATCTGAAAACAGCTGTCAATCAAACCAGATTCAGCCTTTCGACCGATCCTCCAATCAGCACGTGGATGCCCAGTGTCCAGCCCAGCTGAGCTCCGCCCACAGCTCCATTCACCCCCAGAGACGCCGAGTGTCTGGGGGCAGGACAACATTGTGGCATTTATCCAATTACCGTCCAGTTTAGAGTCAGTGAAAAACCAGTTCCACTCAGTCCCATTGAAGTGCATGGACACTGAGCGTCTACGGACAAATGCACTGAGCAGAGATTGAATGAGAAAACAGAGGCACGGGAATGGAGGAGAAGTGAACAACATCCAGTCTGTTGATTTGTGATAAAACTGATTCTGAACGAACTCGTCTGTGAGATGAACGTGTTCCAACACATTTGGAGTCAATGAAATGTCAACACAACCGAACATATTTGACCATTTAATTTTCATAATTTTAGGGGAAGCTGAGCTTCCCTTGCAGTCTGTGAGAAATCGCTTCTGCACTGCACATGAGCAGGGCCCTGCAGATTCCAGCAGGTACTGTTTTTAGTACCACCTTTGCTGATGTTCCAAATGATCCCTAATGTAAAATTATGCAAATCATGGTTGGTTAATATAGAAATACTGTATTCACGCTGAAAGTGGAAATCTCTCATAAAAGTGAGTTTTGACCAAAAATGTGGCTGCAGATTTCATGCATCTGTGTCATTTTGGGAGTTAGTTATACCTGACATAATCTGTTGTTATGATGATGTCCCTGACTGAAAAGTTCAATGAAAAACAAACACAGAAGGGACGTGTCTGTTCTCAATAATGAACGGAAACACACTGCATCTCAAAAGTTGCCTTAGCTCTTGTTGAAATCCGAAACAGATTGCTTCCAGACTCATCAATAAAACACGAATACGTCAACATCCAACTTGAGATCAAAGTCTGCGGAAAGTCGATCCTCAACAAGAGCCCGAACTGCACAGTTATAATGTTTAACAGAATTATAAAGGACAACACGACATTTTCAGAGTAAAATAGGAGCTTTTATTTTTAACCATCTTTTCTCATCTTGACAGTTTTTTTTTAAGATAAAGCTTATAAATTATGGACAGTGAGCTGCAGACGGTCTTCGCTTTAAATGATTGTTTACTAAGTAGAGACCGGCTGGAATGAAACCCAACGTAGAGATGTGAAATAAAAGTTTCAAAGTACAGTTCAAAGTAGGACTATTTAAGGCATTCTTGGCTCTGTGCTTCTTTTTTTAAATCTTAAACGTGCACTGTGCTGTATGAGATTAGCATAGTTTAGGCTTATTGTACTTTGAGCTCAATACAATGGAGTGTACATCAAGGAAATCATGCATGCGGGGAACTGCAAAATCTGATCACAGCGCTATATTTGAAGCCATGTGGAGCTAATTCTCTGATGTAGCTGCTTTTAATTAGAGGATATAAGCTTCATGTTTCAGCAGGAAGTTCGCTGCGCAGTGCGGTGCGATGTGTGTGTAAAACAAGTGTAGTCATGACTTAGTGCTTTTGTGCATTGAACGCTATAAAAGTTATTGATTTTTTTTTTTTTCTGTACATACTGGTTTTATTTACATAAATTAGCGTCATGTGCTCAAAGTTATAAAGCAAAACTTCATTGCGCAGCAGTAAGAATATGAAGAATATGCAAATGTTCTGTAGTGTATAAGCCGGGCGTGTCATAGTCATGTTAGTTCAGTTCCGCATTCAGCCCAATTTGATCTCCAGTGGGCCGTACCAGTGAAATAATAATAGTGAAAAAAGTAATATTATATTATGATCAGGTTTACATCGACAAAGTTTCCTTAAAAATCTGAATAACATGAAAAACTTGAATTATCTTAAGAAAAACAAGTGCAATTTTAACAATATTATGCCTTGGTTTATCAGTTTATCATTTACACATGTGCGTTACAATCGCACAAAACATTTAGTAACAGACAAAATATTGGTAAAATTGCATTTACTTTTCTTAAGACATTTTCATTTGTTCATATTTCTTCAGGTTATTCACATTTTTTGGAAAACTGTAGTTTGGTAATGTAAACATTTTCATGCAATTTAACTTTTTTACACCAAAAACACAAAGACCGAATTTGGGGTTGTCATTATTTATAGCTTATTATGATAATATTTTACTGGTCTGACCAACTTGAAATCTAATTAACCCTTTTCATGCACAGTGGTCACTCCAGTGGACAGCTCTTCTACAGCTGTTCTCTTGTATGAATGAATTGTAACAAATTCATGGATTTTGTTGTTCTATTCGATGTTTTGTTTTGTTTTGTTTTTTTACACATATCTTTATTAAAGTTTTAAGACACTACATATCTTTTCTGACATGAATTGGTAACATTATGTAGATCTCTCCTGAGCATAAACCCCCAGAATCACAAGCCCTCTCCATAGTTTTCACACAATTTATGAGTAAATACATGTTTCTGTGCGTCAAAAATTAAACATGTGGTGTCCAGCTGGGTGGACATTTTTGCAACTTCATGAAAAATAGGTTCTTAATTTTTTTTTTTTTTTTTTTTAACGTAGTTTTTGAAATTTTTTCAAAATGTATTATTTTATTTTTTATTTATTTTTCAGGAGAAAATTTTCAATTGCATTGTTTTTTTTCATGCCTAAAGAGGAATAAAAACACTCAGGAAAAAATTTTCATTAAGGTTCTCATAATTCGTGCATGAAAGGGTTAAACTGAATGTGTCTGTATGTGGAACCTGAACTAAAATGATTTTGACACCAATGATTGTTAATATCTTCAGTGTAATTTTTGCATTTCACAGATTCATCCCACAGGCCAGATTGGACCCTTTGGTGGGCTGGATGTGGTCCCTGGGCCGCGTGTTTGACACCCCTGACATAAAAGTTGATATTTTTCTGTATATACTGTTTTGTTTACATAAATTAGCTTCATGTGCTCAAAGTTATAAAGCAAAACTTCATTCCGCAGCAGTAAGAATATGAAGAATATGCAAATGTCCTGTCGTGTATAAGCTAACGAAGGTTTATTGAGTCAAAAAACAAAAGCCCTTTGTCGTTGGCTTTCCTTCAAAGGGCACTGGGAGACGTTTGGTGTGCATATGTATGTGTGTGCGTGTGCATATATATGTATGTGTGTGTGTGTGTGTGTGTGTGTGTGTGTTGGAGCGCTCATGCTAATGTGGATGAAAGCAGCAGGCCGAGACGGCTTTGGTTCTGACGTGAAGGCGATGAGGAGGCTGACAGACTGAGCAGCGGCAGCAGCAGTTGGTCTCATGGTGCTGCTGCTCATAGAGCGACCAGGGTCAGTGCTGCACAGCCAAAGTGGGAGGGGCCTATTCCAGCACCTAAACCACAGGTGTCAAACATGCGGCCCGGGGGCCAAATCTGGCCCACCAAAGGGTCCAGTCCGGCCCTTGGAATGAATTTGTGAAATGCAAAAATTACACTAAGATATTAACAAGGTTCTACCTTACCTTACCTTACCTTACCTTACCTTACCTTACCTTACCTTACCTTACATGTTCACACAACTTTAAATCCTGATGTGCTGCAGCAACTGTAATTTCAGATGTGTTTTAAGCCTTTTTTACTCAAGATTATCATTATTATCACCTAATGGAAAAACAACAATTTGGCCAAAACTCTGTTTTTTCTTAAGGTTGGCAAGAGGTGGTTTTTCAGGCGTAGCGCAAATGGCGTATCACGCAAAACTGCAATGGAAAGACCTTTTTCCACAACTAGAGTCACCTGAATTAAAAAAAAAACAAATGTTGACGGACGTTGAAACAAGCGAAGAAGAACAGTTTAAAAGAAACGTGTCGTGGTATGTGTGGACACACCAGGAAACCCAATCATTTTTTAATTTAGTATGAGATAGAGGCGTAATATATAAAAATAATGAATATATCTGTAAATCAACATGATATTTACATTCATCGCAATGTTTATGGAATGACTTCTCGTGTCATCTCGCGATAATAAATATACAAATCATCGCATTTGTAATCTCATGAAAAAAACAGCATTTCGCACTTCTGTTTTTTCAACGTTTAGTAAATATCAGTAAATTTTTGTACAAATGTCCAATGGAAAAGCAAATAATGACAGGATGGATACACTGAGTTTATGTTCAGTTGGTGTTATTTTCCTCATAATAAAACCACAACTACTGGAAACACTGGTAATGTTTTTGCTTCCAGAAAACAAAGTAAAATATTTACAAAATAAATAACGGGGGAAAAATATGTAAAAATCCGACAAAAAAAGACAACAAAAAAAAAACAGTAAAATAAGTAACAAAATGAACAAAATCAATATAAACACCCCTAAATAATACATAACGTGCAAAAAAGTTTCAAAAATTAAGTTAAAATAGGCAGCAAAATGAACAAAAAGTCCTCAAAACAAACAAAAAAAGAACCAAATGAATTAAAAATGAACAAAAATAGTAATAACCAATGGAAAAAACACTACTGAACCAGCACTAGGTTCATGTTGGCGAGTCTACGTTTCCCTTTATCCATTTAAACCTCAAAGCTCGCTTCCAATCAGCTGTTAATTAATTGGAAACAACAAAGTGGATTTGCTTTTTTTTTTTTTTTTTTTTTTTTTTTTTTTTACTGGGTTTAAGCATCAACAGAAATATGGGAGTTTTAACAGAAATGAATTCATTCCGCTATGGGGATTTAATGGGCGCCTGGTGTTTCACGCTCATTTTCTTCAGTTGATGGCTTTGAAACGATGCCATTTTTCTTCTCTGTAAGCTGATGCCAAAATGGAGACAGTTTTGAAGAGGAGCCATTACCAGAATTTTACTTTGGTATTCTTTCAAAAAATGACTAAAAATGGCCAGTTATTAATGACGACCGATTGAATTCCCAGGGCCGTTCTTAAAGTGTCACTGTCACATTCAGTATAGAACCAGTTCTGTTCCACTGTGAAACATCCTCTGGTTTACACTGTTTACACTGCCTGGAAACATCAGAAAACCACATTATAGAAGCCCGAGTCAGCCCCCTGAAAAGCTGCTATGGTTCACTTCTAAACTGAGACGGCATTGGTGCAATAGTTTGTATATTTTATAATGTGCTTAATTTCTGTATCTCCTTTTACCTCCACCAGGAGGTATTGGGATCACTTTGCTTTGTGTGCGTGCCTGCGTGTGTGTTTGTTTGTTTGTTTGTTAGCAAGATAACACAAAAAGTTATGGACAGATTTTCATTAAATTTTCAGGAAATGTTGATACTGGCACAAGGAAGAAACGATTACATTTTGGTGGGGATCGGGTGGGGGGGCTGATCTCTCTTGGCGGAGGTCTGCGCTCTCCCCGAGTGCTTTTCTTGTAATTCTTTTATTCTGTATGTTGTGTGCTTGTGGTTTATGGACATGTGTCTGCAATAAAGTTTATTATATTAAACTACAACAGAGTACAACATAAATCCTGGTCACGAAGAACTCACTATTAACATTATTGAAGTAAAACACATTTAACAAACAAGAAAAGCACTCAGAGAGCGCAGACCTCCGCCAAGACAGATCTGTGCCCCCCCCCCGTGGATCACCACCAAAATTTAATAATTTCTTCCTTGTGCCAGTATCAATATTTCCTGAAAATTTCATGAAAATCCGTCCATAATTTTTTGAGTTATCTTGCTAACTAACAAACAAACACACAAAAAAACATGTAAACACACAAAGCGAAGCGATCGCAATACCTCCTGGTGGAGGTAAAGAACCCTATGTTAAAACGATAACTACTTAATACTAAAACAATTCATCCTAAACTTCAATATCTAAAGTAAAATATATTTCAGTAGTAATGCTGTACACTACTGCGTTACATCAGAAAGTAATCTGTTACTGTAATGCATTACTTTTGTAACACATTACTCCCAACACTGGGTATTACCCACTAAAAACTGATAGCCCCTCCCCTTTGACGCCTTTATTGTGGCTCATGGCAGCTCATGTGTACGTGTGCACTGAATATTTGAGTCTGTTGCACTTCTTGTTCACACCGTACACGACGTCTGCACTTGTGAAAGCTATTTAAAGAACAAACTGCCGCTCCCTCCAGACCAGAGGAGAAATGTTCCAATCATAAAGTCTGACTGTGTTCTGCTATTGTGAGTGAAGCTCTTTAGTCATGTGTAGAAACGTTAAAGGCGCCTCTGAGGCCGGCTGTAGTTTCCCATATGTTTCTGTCTGTCAGTGGGTCTGCGCAGAGCACACACACTGGATTTACTGCACACTCCTTTTTATTCCATCAGTCCTATGTGCTGATGTATGCATACCTGCATGTCTCCAGGTATGGCGGCTGAAGACCTGGTCCAGAGCTGCTGCGCTGCGGGCCAGAGATGGGCCTCTGAAAATAAGCACTGCAACCATCTGCCTCTGATCGGCAACGATAAGCACTCGATATGCAGGTAAGTGGTACGCCATCAGGGGGGTTTAACTGGATTTAATGAAGAGAATGGGTGAGATACTTCTATTGGATAATTACTGCAGTTTCTGCAACAAAAATGTGATTTAACACCTTCATTCAGTGAGTGGCTTCTTATGTGTTAACCCATAAAGACCTGTAATGGCAGAATTACTTACATCCATATACAGTACCAGGCAAAAGTTTGGACTCACCTGGTTACCTCCGCCAAGGAGGTTATGTTTTTGCCAGGGTTTGTTTGTTTGTTTGTTTGTTTGTCTGTCCGTTAGTGTGCAACATAACTCAAAAAGTTATGGACAGATTTGGATGAAATTTTCAGGGTTTGTTGGAAATGGGATAAGGAAGAAATGATTAACTTTTGGGGGTGATCCGGAAGAAATCCTGGATTCTGGATCACTTTGAAATTTTCGTTAACATTGTGGTAAATGGGGCCAAAATTTTCGTTTCCCAATATCTCGCTTAATTATTGACCAAAACTCATGAAATTTCACTCAGGAATTGACAATGGGGTCCTCTATCACATTTCAAAGGCTGATCCGGATCTGATCCAGAAGGCGGATTTTATCTCAATTTATATAAAAAATGGGGGTGCCCTTACTTTTTGGCCTACTGTGCCTTTAATATTAAAGGTAGAAATTTCTGACAAGCGCCATCGTGTAGCTCAGTCAGTTTCGCATCGGGAGTATGCCACCGGATTTCATGTAGCTTTAATACTTAAGGAGCTAGATCCAGAAGAAAACCGCCATTACGAGAAATGTGATTTTCATGAATAACTACTGAACTAATAAGGATATAATTATGAATCCAGTTGCTAATGGTATGTTTTCATGGTCAAGGAATCTTAAAATATAGGTCAAATAAATATGGGACTAATATTTATGGTGGAAATCACAATATGGGGGAATTGTGCAAATCTCATGCAATTTGACTCAGGGATTTACAATGGGGTGTTCTATCAAATGGCAAAGACTGATCCGGATCTTTCAAAAAGTTATGGACAGATTTGGATGAAAATTTCAGGAAATATTGATACTGGCACAAGGAACAAATGATTAAATTTTGGTGGTGATCGGGGGGGGCACTGCTCTGCCTTGGCGGAGGTCTGCGCTCTCCGAGTGCTTCTAGTTTTTCTTTATTTTTATGACTATTTCCATTGTAAATTCTCACTGAAGGCATCAAAACTATGGATGAACACGTATGGAATTATGTATTTTAAAAAGGTGTGACAAAACTCAAAGCATATTTTATATTTTAGATTCTTCAAATAGCCACATTTTGCTTTTATTACTGCTTTGCACATTCTTGGCATTCTCTCAATGAGCTTCATGAGGTAGTCACCTGAAATGTTTTCCAAAAGTCTGGAAGGAGTTCCAAATGATGCTGAGCACTTGTTGGCCGTCTGTGGTCCATCTCATGTCATTTAAATAAGAAGGTGAGTCCAAACTTTTGCCTGGTAGTGTATATATTCATATATATTTTCATATATTTCATATATCATATAGGCTTCTAACTCTATTTCAGATAGATTCATGTCACTGTGTATTCTAGAGCAGTTTGGACCTCTTTTGTGTTGTGTCCAGAGTAGAAGGAAAAAAACAACATTTCTCACAGGGGTCGTATCTCTAAGTTCCTGACACTAACCAAAACACTTTGGACACATCATAATTTCCTCATGGGACACAGAAGACTACATTGTGATTTGTATTTTTGGGTTCAGACCGTCTCAGTCTTTTGTCTGAGTGATATCTCTTTCTATGGAGCTCCAAATAAAGTGATTTCTTTGACACTGAACACTTGAACTGACCCTTCTTTTTTGAAGATGAATTAGTAGAGTATTATTTTTCCATAACAGACCCAAAACAGCCAGTAACAACCAAAAGCATCCATTGATATAAACTGTTTAATACCTGCTGGTGCTTAAAAAAATTACATTGTGACTGTTTTACAGCCGAAAACAAAAAACAAAAAAAAAACCTCTTTCTCCAATAATGAAACTGGGTAATGGTGAAAATCAGATAACAATTATCCAAAACACTGTCAACAAAAAGAGCCAAGACTATGACTTTTGGAAAACACATTGACATTTTGTGAATGGGAGTCAGAGCCAGTAATTAAAGCATCTTGTGATAGTTAATTTATTGATATTTAGCTCATAAAGACCCAAACAGCCACTGATGACCAAAACCATCCACTGATGTAAACTGTTTAATACCTGTTGATCCACTAATCCTATTAATACATGTAAATTATTGGTATAAAATACAGTTCTTTATCTTTTCATGGTCATCAGATATGATGCATTTGGATGGTCAGAGGCTCTGTAGTTACCGTGGAAACACCAAAATTTTCGACAACATTGATTCACCAGTAAAACCCATGGAGTTGGATCAATGAGAGTGGATGGACACACTGGGTTTATGTTCAATTAATGAGAGATTTTACAGAAAAAGTCATTTTTTTCTTCAGTTTTCTGTGTATGTGACCCTCAACTTTAATCAGAGCTTTAATTAACATCTATACAATCAGTAAATGACATAATAGGAAAATACCTGATTTTCACTGAGGAAAAAAAAGCTAAATACAGACGATAATATCACAATAAATGGTGTTAAATCACTTAAGAAAGGTTAAATAAAGTTTGAGTTTTCTCAGTTTTCGATATAATAACCCTCAACTTGAACCAAAAAACACCCAAACATCCAGTGTCCTACTGATCTAAACTGTTTAATACCTGTTGATCCATTAATTCTATCAATACATGTAAATAATTGGTGTAAAATGCAGTTCTTCATCTGTTCATGGCCATCAGATATGACCCATTTGGACATTCAGAGGCTCTGTAGTTACCATGGAAACACCATCATCTTCTATAACATTGATTCACCAGTAAAACCCATGGAGTTGGATCAGTGGCAGTGGATGGACACATTTGTTTCATGTTCATTTAATGATATATTGTACTGAAAAAAGTCATTTTTTTTCTCATAATCCTCAACTTTAAGCTTTTTCAAACATCTACATGAACAATGAATTAAATTTAGGAAAATGCATGATTTTCAGGGGAAAAAAAGCCAAACACAGAGGATAATATTATGATAAATGATGATAAATCACTTATAGAAAGGTTAAATAGAGAGAAAAAATCATTTAGGATCTGCCACAAAAATAAGACAGGGTCTTTATGGGTTAAACAACAAAGAAAGCATTTAAAACAACCTCAAATCAGCAGAAAAAAGACAATAATGCTGTTTTTATTAAATTTTTTTTAGTACACAGCAATTCTGAAAAAAAAAAAAAAAAAAAAAAAAAAAAAAAAAAAAAAAATATATATATATATATATATATATATATATATTATATATATATATATATATATATATATATATATATATTAATGGCTCATCCAAAATCATGTATTTTGTTGACTTGTGTATTTATATAATGCCAGATGATTCCTATGATTTTACAAATCCGGATAATATCCTAATTTTTTTCTTGTTTTAAATGTTTTTGGAGGTTTTGTGGTACTTGTGCATTATTGTATTATTATGTAGTATTTGTTGTATTGAAAAACCAATAGAAGGGAAAACAAATCAAGTATTCCTTGTTTATATGATTAAGATAAGATAAGATAAGATAGGCCTTTATTAGTCCCACAAAGGGAAATTCCAGGTTAACAGCAGCAAAAGTACAAAAGCACACGAGCAACAGAAGTGCCAAATCAAAATGAAGACGAATCAAAAATCAAAAAAGCTACAATTTACAGTTGTGCATATGTTAATCACGCCACAGGTTGGATAGGGTCAATTAAAACCACATGGTGGTTATTATTATTATTATTATTATTATTATTATTATTATTTTGACTCCACTTTGAACACAAATTTGACCCCCTGAATGTTAGCAAAAAATAACATTTATTTGACCAAAAAATTCAAGTCTGGCAAAAAAATGTTTTATTTGAAGTCGCCAAGAAAAAATATCACAAAATGACTCGGCCACGCCCCCTCAAAAATCTAAATACATTATGCAGTTGGGAGCCATCCCCAAATCTTTTTCCACGTAGAAAAATTCAACTTGGTACTGACATAGCCCATGGTAGGACAAGTAAAAAATTTCATTATGGTCCCGGCCTAAACCCAACAGGAAGTCGGCCATATTGGGTGGAAGTGTGGACATATAAAATCCCACCCCTCATACTTTCATCATCTCCTCCTTGGTTTTTATCCAATTTGCACCAAACTTGGTGAAAATCAATAACAACTTAATATACTTGAATAAAGATTAAAGATCAATAGTCTTCAAAATGATCTGTTCTTATGTCGCCTCTTGATGGATGTTCTGTGTATGTTGTGTTTGCGTCAGCGTTGCCATGAAGCAGTGTTGCCTGAGCTCCATGAAGGAGAGTCGGTGTGAATCAGGGATGATCTCAGCCAGAGGAGGAGCTACCTGCCAGGTGGAGGAGGTGGAGGAGGAGGGACGGTGTTCAGACGACTCATACCAGGCAAGTCACCAACAACAAACAATATCCGAAAGAGAACGATGTTTGATCGTGTTTGGATTGTGCCACCACTTACATATATGTTTATATTAGGCCTGTAACGGTTCACGTACCGAACCGAACCGTTTCAGTACACACCTGTTCGGTTCGGTACACAGCTGTACCGAAATGGCACAGTATGATGACAAAAAGAAAAAGGAAGGTAAGACGTTGTTTGATGCGAAACTTTAAATACGCTAAAGTTTCACACGGACATATTGAAGGACACACGCATTGGCCCGAAATACGAAATAGTAGCTGATGTAAGGTTAAAAAAAAACAACAAATATGATGTGAACCTGGAAGGAAGAGACTGAAGACCCTCCACCATCAGTCCAGTCCTGTCTGGGATCAGTTCAGGTTCAGGTGAAAGACAACAATGAGGAAAGGGACTGTGATAAGACGGACGTTGTTTGGCCCCTAGGAACTACGGTAGTTCTAAAACACTGACACTAGCTCTGTCTGTCTCTCACACACGCTGTATAACAGAGGAATAGAACTCGGAGTTGGCCGCTGAAAGTTTATAAAAATAAAGATTCACTTTCGTTTCACGCCAGCGTTAGTTACGTTAGTTATGGACCAGAGGACCTCAACCCCCCCCCCCCCCCCCCCCCCGCTCCGACCAAAAAAACAACAAACAAACCATCCCCCAGACAAATCGCACCTTGCGCGCGCACACACACGCGCACACACACACACACAAGTACACAAAGTGTCCTAAACAGTTTGTTCTCTGTCCTAAAATAAATAATTTGGTTCATTGTGTTGTCAATGTGTCTCTTCAGTTTGTTTCAACAGAATACCAGTTTACCGTCCTGTTAATGTTGCACTTCATGCAGAATTTTTTTGTTGATATTTTTATGCAGAATGTGAACTGACAGAACTGGGATTAGGTTTTTTTTGTTTGTTCAAAACTACCTGTCAGGGAAAAGTGCAATACTAATGTTTAAAATACATTTAGTAATATTAATAATTTATTTTATTTTCTATTTGATTTATAGCAGCAGAATTATAGTATTCCTGTTTTCCTATATTCTATTGTGTCCAAAAATAGGGGGAAAAAATGTTCAAAAAGTCATAAATATATTAAAGACATTTTGTGGGGTTTTCTTTTTTCGCGTACCAAACCGAAAAAAAACTAACCATGGCTTTGAAAACCGAAAACATACCGAACCAAAAATTTTGTGTACCGTTACAGGCCTAGTTTATAATATAATTTTACAGACCAAAAAAAGCTGTGATTTGTACCAAAGATGGTAAACAAACAGCTAGTTTTGGACTTGTCGTATGTAATACACACCACCAACACCAGAAGAGCTGCTGCCTTGGTACATTTGACCTCAACCTTCAAAAGTGAAATGAAAAAGTCTTAGAAGAGAAAAAAAAACGCTACAAGTCTGAACATCGTAGACAGAGACCTTTAGCTAACGTGACCTCCATGACTTTTGGATGTGTAGTCTATATAGAGTACTTTCCCAGATACATTCACAGTTTTACCGTAAACTGTAGGCGCTTTTCCATCGACCATCATATTGCGCAAATATAACTTGCGCATAAAAATTTGCCTAATGGAAAAACGACAACCAAAACTCTTGTTTTTCAATGAAAAGTTTTTGCTCTGGCAAGAGTTGGTTTATCAGGTGTAGTGAAATTGGTATATCACACAAAACTGTAATGGAAGGACCTTTTTCCACAACTAGAGTCACGTGAACAAAAAAACCCAGGTGTTGACGGATGTTACAACAAGAGAAGAAGAAGAGTTTTAAAAGAAACATGTCGTGGTATGTGTGGACACACCAGGAAACTGAATCATTTTTTACTTTAGTACGGGATAGAGGAATAATATATAATAATAATAATAATAATGAATATATCTGTAAATAAACATGTTATTTACATTCATCGCCATGTTTATGGAATGACTTCTCGTGTCATCTCGCGATAATAAACAAATGACCGCATTTGTGGTTTAATAGAAAAACTGACATTACGCACTTCTGTTTTTTCAACATTTAGTGAATATCAGTAAAGTTTTGTGCAGATGTCCAATGGAAAAGTGACTTGTGACTTTCTTGACTTGTAAGAAAGTCAGAGAATCATTTGTGTAAATGATGCATATTTCAAACCAAATGTAACTTGTCTGTAATGGACTTTTTTCTTTTTTCAAACTAAGGTTTCATGGTGAGACTTTTGCTCTCTGTCTGTATGACGGACTCTTGGTTTAGGTTCTGGTCTTAGGTTGAAGGTGCATTGTGGATTCTCATGTCCTTATGTGTTTACGTAAAGTTTATGTTGGAGTCCGTTTTGGGCTGGACATAAAGTCTACTTTTCCAGTCCATTTAAATTAGTGACATCTTGGTAACCATCATGTTGCTGTTGTTCGGTGTTTCAGATCCACATCTTATGAAATGCATCTTTTTTTTGTGCTTATTTTATTATAATCTCTGATAAACCTTATCTATGCCAGCAGAGAGGTTTCTGTAAATGTCAGGATATTTAAGTTAATGGAAAACAGGCTGAAATATATTAAAACTGGCACTGCCAAAATAGTTTCTGAAGGCATCTTTCAAACCTGTAAACACTTCCATATGGACGTAGGAATCGTACCTTTAGAGTCGGCTCAAATAGCAAAAGGAAACCCAGTGGTTTGGCTCCGGAGCAGCTGTTCATGTGTTCAGAACGCCAACAAACGCTTTCAGAGCAGAGGAAAAAAAAAAAGGTGAAAGTCTGGATTTCTGTGCATGACAGGAGGTCTGGTCTGAGGTTTCACATGAAATGTTTTACGGAATAAACCTGGATGGCTGTTAAACCATCCTGTCTACCTCCCCTCTGCTGTTTACTAAACAGAGGAGGGTTGTAAATACACTGCAAAAATCCAAATTCTACCAAGGGTATTTTTCTCATTTCTAGTCCTAGACCTCATCACTCTTAAAATCAGACAGAATCACCTAAAGAGGAACTTTTCAGTGAGATATAAGAACTGATTTATAGACAGTAGATCTGGAAAATCCTATTACAAGTAATCTTAGCAAGATATTTTACACTTATTCCATTAACAGATTTTTTATTTATTTATTTTATTTTATTATTATTATTTTGCTTAATTTCAGATTTTTTTGCTTAATTCCAGACTTTTTTTTTTTTTTGCTTAATTCAAGAATTTTTGTGCTTAATTCAAGAATTTTTTTTACTTAATTGAAGATTTTTTTCTTTTTTTTTCACTTAGGTCAAGATTTTTTTTTTTTGCTTAATTCAAGATGTTTTTTGCTTGATTATGTTTAGTTTTTTTTTTTTTTTTTTTTTGCTTAATTCCAGATTTTTTTGCTTAATTCGAGAATTTTTTACTTAATTTAAGATTTTTTTTTTTTTTTTTTTTTTTTTGCTTAAAGTAAGATTTTTTTGCTTATTTCAAGAATTTTTTTTTTTGCTTAATTCCAGATTTTTTTTTTGCTTAATTCAAGATTCTTTATTGCTTGATTCAAGATTTTTTTTTTTTGCTTCATTACATTTTTGCTTAATTAAGATTTTTTTTATTTTTTTTTGTTCAATCTCATTTTTTTTTTTGCTTAACTCAAGATTTTTTTGTTTAATTAAATTTTTTTCACTTAATTCAAGATTTTTTTTGCTTGATTCAAGATTTTTTTTTTTTTTTGCTTAATTCAAGATTTTTTTTATTTTTTTTTGCTTAATTCGAGATTTGTTTTGCTTAA
Source organism: Sphaeramia orbicularis (assembly GCF_902148855.1). NCBI lineage: Eukaryota > Metazoa > Chordata > Actinopteri > Kurtiformes > Apogonidae > Sphaeramia > Sphaeramia orbicularis. The sequence continues at coordinate 5,697,578 of NC_043961.1, read as the reverse complement.
TTCAAGATTTTATTTATTTATTTATTTATTTTTGCTTAATTCATGATTTTTTTTTTTTTTTGGGGCATAGTTAAAGATTTTTTTTTTTTTTGCTTAAGTCTAGATTTCACTCACTGAAAAGTTCCCCTTTTGGTGATTCTGTCTTATTTTAAGTGTGATGTGATATTTGGACTAGAAATGAGAAAAATACACTTTGTTAGATTTAGATTTTTTCAGTGTAGAGGTCCTGACTACAGATGCTGGTGACTCCATAACTCACTCTGATGTCATGTTTTTTTCGGGGTGGGGGGGCAGGTGTGTTGCAGCTGCTGTGTCCTCGGCTTACGGGTGCGAAGTGAAGGACGGGGATGCGATGCCCATCAGTACCTGGGATACCCCTGTGGTCACATCTTCCTCACCTGCTGTGAGGAAGAGGAGGAAGGTCCGAACAGCCAGACCCCCCTGAGACCAAAGCAGAAGCCCAGACCCACGTCACTGCCCAGGAAAGGTAACGGACGAAACAGTGGAAGAATAAAACCACCTGTTCCATTTCTGTCAGGTAGGAACTTTCTTTTTAGTTATTAGGAGAAAACAAAAATCAACCTGTTTTTTTTTTTAATTAGGTTTATCTGTTTTGACACTGAAAAAGAAAAACACCTTGAAATTCAATTTTAATTCTTCTATTTTAAAACAACAATCAATGAACCACTAGTTTTTCTTTTGTTTCTAAAAAGAAAATCCAATTACCAACAGATTCACTGACCCTCAACACATGAATACGTCAGGAACTTCTGGGTCAGACCAAATCAGATATCAAAAATGTCAACATGAAACCCCATGTTTGGTCCATTTGATTATTTCCAATTTTAAATTTGTGCATTCAATCGAAAGAATGAAAAGCAACTTGTTTTTTTAATTTTTGATTTGTACATGAATAATGAAATAACAAGTCATTTTTTCTTTTTCCAATTGTGGATTCTCAATTGAATGTGAAAAGAACGAATGATACACGGATTCGTAAAGCTGGACACTTTTTTTTTTTTTTTTTTTTTTTAATTGAAATCTTTATTTCAAACATGTAGAGAGTGAAATCAAAACAAAACCAACCAACAAAATATCAGTAATGATTCATAAAAGGTTGATAAGTAAAGAAAAGAGAAAAAATAAATACATGTTTTTTTTTTTTTTTTTTTAAATAATTAATTAAATATGCTCGAAAAGGAGTAGGAAGAAGTAAAAACTTGTATAGTCCTACCCCCAATCTCTATTTCTTATGATCTCTGTATAAATAATAGCAATTATTATTTTATATGAATATCAATAAAACAACAACAACAACAACAACAACAACAACAACAATAATAGCAATAATGACAATAATAATAATAATAATAATAATAATAATAATAATAATAATAATAATAATAATAATAATAATAATAACACTGATCTTAAATCAGTGTTATGACAGAATATCTACACACATATTAACTTCTGGTCTAATTAGTATTACCTGGGGTCACTTTCCCGGACCCTTTTACAGAAGGTAAAAATTGCAATAATCTTTACTGACATTTTGTGCTAATGTTAACTAACGTATCACATTTGGACTGGACTAAATCTCTGGTACTTTTTCCTTTCGCCCTCGTACCTGTGTCAAACTAATCCAGTCCAAACAGGCTTTAGTTAATTCTTCCTGTGGCTTTGACCTCAGGATATATTTGGAACCATATCTGGCCTGAGCTAACTCTGTTTTTTGTTTTTTTTTCCCTCTGATTCATGCTTATGTCGGAGGTGGGGTACGGGCCCAGTTTGATCTTTGCAAAGACAGATGTTCCGTGCTGATTGGTCAGGAGTCACGTTACCATTCAGAGTAATGGGTATAGATGTACGCAGGCTGGGCTGAATGAGGACCAGATGGAGGCTCAGCCTGTTGTCTGTCTACAAACGCCAGCAGAGTTTGCCTCCACCTCTGATCCATCAAATACCTAATGGTAGTGACATTCACCGATACATTTTACCATCGGGTTGGTCCAGGGTAAGCATTCAGAAGGGTTAAAATACAAGTTTGAAAAAAAAAAAAAAAAGAATAAAATAAGCAACGTGAACAAAATAAGCCACAAACTGAACAGAACTGAAGAAAAAATTCATAAAATAAAAAACAAAATGTAGAAAAATAACCCAAATAAGCAAGTAAATGAACAAAAACAAATACAATATTTACAAAAATAAAAAATAAAATGAAAAATATGGAAAAAAATTGGCTAAAATGAAGTCAAAATTATGACGGCATATTAGGGCCACATAAGAAAATAAAAACACCTGTCACTACAAGAATAAAGTCGTTATTTAACGAGAATAAAGTCGTTATTTAACGAGAATAAAGTCGCAGTTATAAAAATCTCATTATGTAATGAAAATAAAGTCATTTTTTAACAAGAATAAAGTCCTTAATTAACAAGAATAAAGTCGTAGTTTTAAAAACTCATTATTTAACGAGAATAAAGTCGTTATTTAATGAGAATAAAGTCGATATTTAATGAGAATAAAGTCATTATTTAACAAGAATAAAGTCATTAATTAACGAGAATAAAGTCGTAGTTTTAAAAAACTCATTATTTAATGAGAATAAAGTCGTAGTTTTAAAAATCTCATTATTTAATGAGAATAAAGTCGTAGTTTTAAAAATCTCATTATTTAATGAGAATAAAGTCCTTAATTAACAAGAATAAAGTCGTAGTTTTAAAAACTCATTATTTAACGAGAATAAAGTCGTTATTTAATGAGAATAAAGTCAATATTTAATGAGAATAAAGTCATTATTTAACAAGAATAAAGTCATTAATTAACAAGAATAAAGCTGTAGTTTTAAAAAAAACTCATTATTTAAGGAGAATAAAGTCGTTATTTAATAAGAATAAAGTCGTTATTTAACAAGAATAAAATTGTTATATAATGAGAATAAAGTCGTACCCACTCATTGCATAATGGAGAACTTGGAACATTTTGTGATGTTAGGGTTAAAATACAAGTTTGTGACCATGAATGCATTATTTTGGTGGTATAACAAAACCAGACCTAAAGAAAACAAACAGACAAAAAAAAGGTGGTACAATCCAAAGGAGACTAAAAAGTATTCCTCTCTTCCTATTGGCTGTTTTTCAAAGTTAGGTCACAACCAGAAGGGGCGGGCCTTCAGCTCTCTATAGTTTCACAAACCGAACCCTTTCCAAAAACGCCTTATACATGTATGTTAACCTTATCCTGCTTCTGCTCTCTCCACTCTAACTCTATTTCCATTCAAATTTAGTCCAGTCCATGCATTTTGGCCGCACAGCTCTTTTATCATAACTCTAAGTAACAGTTTCATGATGAGGATGGAAATTATAAGGTTTAAATCGATAACAGTTGAGAGTTCCATGTAAGAAAACAACACCAAACGTCGATACTCCAGACAGGTTGTTAAAGTTGTTAAAAGCTTACAAATGTTCCCAGAGTTGGAACATTTGTAAGCTTTTAACTGTAGTTTTTTATTGGATCCACATCCACAGCGTGAACGTGTTGCGCTCTATTATCCAGTTCCTGTTTGGGTTTTAATGAGAATAGTTGTATCCAAGTGTGATGATGAGGTAAGGGCAGTGTCCTCCCTTTTGTTCATTCATAACATCACAGGGATTCCTGCTAAACCCCCCCCCCCCCCCCCCCTTTAATAGGCTCTGTTCTAAGCATTGACTGCAGCTCATTTCCTTCAGTTTTATAAGATAAATCTGAATGATGTCACTGTGAAGGAGGGAGTGGGTGAACCTGTGTGTGTGTGTGAGGATGCACCAAGGAAGGCTTTACTGAGCCAGTGTTTTATGGATAAAAAAAACAACAAAAAAAAAAAAAATAGGATGAGATGCACTGTAATTATTTCCATGGGGGGGATACGTTTTCAGTCTTATGACTCAGCGCCTTTTAATTAAAACAGGAATCATTTAATCGCCTCGCTCCTCTGAATTTAAAGCCGAGCTAATGACTGTGAGAAACATTTACTTTAAAAATCACTAATGGATTTGTTGAAGTCAACTCCTGGCCTGAACCTTTACCTGGACACTACAGGTGTGTGTTGAAGAGTATTCATTTATTTATTTATGTATGTATGTATGTATGTATTTATTTATTTATATTTATTTATATTTATGTATGTATGTATTTATTTATTTATATTTGTATTTATTTGTTTTTATTTATTTATTTATTTATTGCTATTTATATTTATTTCTTTATTTTTTAATTAATTAATTAATTAATTAATTTATATTTATTTATTTATTTCTATTTATTTCTATTTATTTATTTATATTTTTTCTATTTATTTATTTATTTATGTATTTATTTATTTATTTCTATTTATTTCTGTTTATTTCTATTTATTTATTTATTTATTTTTATTTCTATTTATTTATTTATTTATTTATTTGTATTTATTTCAATTTATTTATTTATTAATTTCTATTAATTTCTATTTATTTCTATTTATTTATGTATTTAACTCTTAGGGGTCTGAGCCTATTTTGGCCATTTTTGAGTACTTTGATTTTGCCTTTATATGTTTATGTTTATGTTTATGTTTACGCATTTGGCAGACGCTTTTTTCCAAAGCGACTTACAGGGGAAAACCAATTAAATCACTCAATCAATCAAATTTTATTTATATAGCGCCAGATCACAAAAAAGTTATCTCTTGACATTTTATATATAGAGTTGGTCAAAACCAGACTCTAAGTCAATTCTACAGAAACCCAACAGAATCCTCCAGGAGCAAACACTTGTGACTGGTGACAGTGGAAGGAAAAACTTCCCTTTAACAGCAGAAACCTCGAGCAGACCCAGACTCCTGGAGGATGGACGTCTGCCTTGACCAGTTGGGGTTAAAGAGAGAGAGTAGAGAAGGGGAAAAAGAGAGAGCGATAGAGATAGGGACTGGGGAGAGGGGGAGAAGGGGGGAGTAGGGGGAGACACATGGAGGCGGTTGAGGATAAGTGAGTGGTGATGATGAGGGCAGGGAAGAGGCCGGACCACCGCAGCAGGTCCAGAGATAATCGTGAAAGAATCTGTGGTTGTCCTGGGAAAAACCTTATTAGAATATTTAAAATGGAATGTTTGAAAGTGCTAGGACAGGAGGTGCTCTCGGAAGAGCTGGGTCTTCAGGAGCTTCTTGAAGATAGGCAGGGATGACTCTGTTCTTGTAGCACTTGGTAGAGCGTTCCACCAACGTGGAACGACCCATGAAAAGAGCCTACTTTTGATTTTGCCTTTATATACAATACACGGTCTATATATATATATATATATATATATATATATATATATATATATATAAACTATACATTTTGAAAAATTACCCCCAGTTCTGCATTTATAATTTTTTGGAGTTTCCTTTTCAGGACGTCTGTAGGTAGTGGGTTGGTGGATATTTGTCCAGATTTACAGACCCAGGTTTTCATGCATGAGTGAACAGGAGCAATCTGCACAATCCAAGTTAAAACTGGTTTGCACGAAGTAGCGGTGGGATTTAAATCCAATCAAAGGTCATGGGAGGGGCCAATGGGCATCCATCTTGTTTTCTACAAAATTGGGACCGTGCCGCCCATGGAAGTGAAAGTGAAACATAACACTCATTTACCTTTCCTCCACCTCCTGAAGCTTTGCAAACTTTCATTTGAGGCAGTAGGACTGCACCATGCACCATGGCAAAAAATTTGTTTAAAAAGCATCGAATTGTGGAACAAAGTTTGTTCGTCCTTGTAGTGACCATTCTCCTTCAAAATCGTAAATTTAACAGCAATTGCACTCAGTATCTTCTTATTTTTCTCAGTATTTTATTAGTATTTTACTAAATGCTGCTGACAATCTGGGACCTGAGAACAGTGTTTTGTTTCTGTGTATTTTTTCTGCTGAAATGACTAATGAATATGAATGTGAATCTGAATGTGAATCTGAATGTGAATGTGAATCTGAATGTGAATCTGAATGTGAATGTGAATCTGAATCTGAATGTGAATCTGAATGTGAATGTGAATCTAAATGTGAATGTGAATCTGAATGTGAATCTGAATGTGAATCTGAATGTGAATGTGAATCTGAATGTGAATCTGAATGTGAATGTGAATGTGAATCTGAATGTGAATGTGAATCTAAATGTGAATCTGAATGTGAATGTGAATCTGAATGTGAATCTGAATGTGAATGTGAATCTGAATGTGAATCTGAATGTGAATGTGAATGTGACTCCTTCCAGTGTCAGACACCAAGTTCCCCAAAGAGGCCTTCTCCATCGGTGCCACAGACGACGCTGCCAACACGGTGGAGGAGCAGGAGGAGGTGGATGAGTGTCAGCTGTACGCAGGCCAGCTGTGCCAGCACACATGCACAGACACGTGGGGCTCGTACCGCTGTGGATGCCACCCAGGATACCACCTGCAGCCGGACGGACACTCCTGTGCACCAGGTCCAACAACTGCACCTGCACCTGCACAGACTAGGACCGACAGGACACTGTTTAGGACGGGATTAGATTAGATTAGATTAGATTACATTACATTACATTACATTAGGATTGGATTACCTTAGATTACATTACATTAGGATTGGATTACTTTAGATTACATTACATTACATTAGGAATGGATTACTTTAGTTTAGTTAAGAGTAGATTAGATTACATTACATTAGGATTGGATTACTTTAGATTAGATTAGATTACATTAGATTACATTAGGATTGGATTACTTTAGTTTAGTTAAGATTATATTAGGTTAGTTTGTATTAGGATTAGATTAAATTACTTTATATTAGATTAGATTAGATTCGATTATGATTGGATTAGTTTAGATTAGATTGTATTAGTTTAGATTAGATTAGTTTAGATTAGATTAGGATTAGTTTAGTTTGGATTAGATTAGATTAGATTAGATTATGATTGGATTTGTTTAGATTCGATTTGACTGGATTAGTTTAGATTACTTTAGATTCGATTAGTTTAGATTGGATTAGATTAGTTTATAGTAGATTTGATTTGATTCAATTCGATTACTTTAGTTTAGATGATATTAGATTAGTTTACATTAGGATTACATTGGATTGGATTAGTTTAGATTAGACTGGATTAGTTTAGATTGGATTAGTTAAAATTAGATTAGGATTAGTTTAGTTTGGTTTAGATTACATTACATTACATTACATTAGATACAACTTAATTGATCCTTTGGGCAGAGACCATTGAGGTTCCAATAGCAGCACAAACACTGAATATATACACAAGAAAATATAACTCTAAAAAAGAAAACAGTATTGAAAAAAACAAACAAAAAAAAACAAGCAATTATACTTTGTAAAGTATAAGTAGCAAAGTGATGATAATAATAATAATAATAATAATAATAATAATAATAATATCTAATTATGCTGTTTGATTTCTCCTGATCACATTACTGCTGTTATCTGATAAAGCGTTTCAGTTTGTGTTGTTTACATCGTCACCTGAATAATCTCATAAATGCAGAAATCAGACAATGATCAGAGTATTAGTGCGCACGTAAATTAACTCAGTGTCGACTGTTGATCTGTGAAATTATCACTTAAGTGAGTTTTCATTCCTGTGAGTAAATGGACATTTAGTGTTACAGTCGGTCTGAAACTCAAAGTAAGAACAGTCCGGTTTGTGTCATTTAAATAAACACACACACACACATGCACAGTGACCTGTTGACTCATATTTACTGATTAAATGATGGTGGATTTATCTGTAACCAACATTTCTTTACATCAGATAAACATCATTAATTCTACCGGGTTTGTTTGCTCAGTGTGGAGGAGCCGCTCCATAAAAACTACATGTCGGAAACAATAATTAGTTAACAAATAAACAATAAATGACCGTAACGTTTATCTCATGTGAACTGTTTTTTGTTTTTGTTTTTTTTTGCGTCTTGTGGTTTCAGAGTTATCCAGTTCTGTGTGTGTGTGTGTGTTTGTGGTTTTATTGTCAGTGCTGTGCATGTTAATGTTAACAGCGTGTTCCAAGTTCATCCTAAAATTAATGTACATGGTTAACAGCCTGGTTAAATGAGACTCTGCTGGCCACAGAATTTACGGATCATTTTAGGACGAACGGTGGTGGGGCGTCACAGTCTGGATCATTAGTGGAAAGTCCTGCTGAATATACATGTATGTGGGATTTAGACACTGGTCGGATCTCCACTTTCACCGCTTATAATAAACACAAGAGCTATAAATGTTTAATAGGAATTTCTATGGTCTTGCAGTGGCAGATTGTTTTGCTAAATACAAGACAGACTGTTATATGTAACCCATAAAGACCTAGCGCTACTTTTAGGGCAGTTCTCAAATTAATTTTAACCATTTATTATAATTTTATCCTCTTTTTTTTTTTTTTTTTTTTTTTTTTTTTTTTGTTTTTTCCATTCTTCGTTTATTCTTTGAATATCATACAAAACTTTCCTTTCTGGCAAAATTAAATGTCCACAACCTAAATGTGAATGAAAAGTGAGTCGCTAATCCAAGTTTTTTAGTAGAATATAAAACAAATACTAGAAAAGACTCAGAGAGCGCAGACCTCCACCAAGGCAGATCAGTCTTGGCGTTGGATCAATGACAGTGGATGGACACACTGGGTTTATAGATATTAAATAGTAAAATGAACAAAAACTTTAGAAATCCTAAAGAACACCAAAAAAAAAGTAAAAAAAAAAAAAAAAAAAAAAAACCTCCAAATGGAGTAAAAAAAATAATAATAATAAAATAAAATAAGCAACAAAATGAACAAAAACAGCCAAAGTGATCAAGGAAATTAACAAAAATGAATAATAAATCAACAAAATAATAAGTAACATGGACAAAATAAGCCACAAACTGAACAAAATTGAAGAAAAATTATAATTAACCCATTGAGTTGGATCAGTGACAGTGGATGGACACACTGGGTTTATAGATATTAAATAGTAAAATGAACAAAAACTTTACAAATCCTAAAGAACACAAAAAAAAGTTAAAAAAAAAAAAAAAAAAAAAAAAAAAAAAACAAATGGAGTAAAAAAAATAATAATAATAAAATAAAATAAGCAACAAAATGAACAAAAACAGCCAAAGTGATCAAGGAAATTAACAAAAATGAATAATAAATCAACAAAATAATAAGTAACATGGACAAAATAAGCCACAAACTGAACAAATTGAAGAAAAAAGGATCATTAACCCATGGAGTTGGATCAGTGACAGTGGGTGGACACACTGGGTTTATACATTAAATAATATAATGAACAAAAACTTTACAAATCCTAAAGAACACAAAAAAAAGTTAAAAAAAAAAAAAAAAAAAAAAAAAAAAAATCCAAATGGAGTAAAAAAAATAATAATAATAAAATAAAATAAGCAACAAAATGAACAAAAACAGCCAAAGTGATCAAGGAAATTAACAAAAATGAATAATAAATCAACAAAATAATAAGTAACATGGACAAAATAAGCCACAAACTGAACAAATTGAAGAAAAAAGGATCATTAACCCATGGAGTTGGATCAGTGACAGTGGGTGGACACACTGGGTTTATACATTAAATAATATAATGAACAAAAACTTTACAAATCCTAAAGAACACGAAAAAAATAAGTTAAAAAAAATCCAAATGGAGTAAAAAAATAAAATAAAATAAGCAACAAAATGTACAAAAACAGCCAAAGTGATCAAGGAAATTAACAAAAATGAATAATAAATCAACAAAATAATAAGTAACATGGACAAAAATAAGCCACAAACTGAAAAAAATTGAAGAAAAAATAATAATTAACCCAATCAATCAATGACAGTGGATGGACACACTGGGTTTATGTATTAAATAATAAAACGAACAAAAACTTTACAAATAACGTGAAAAAAATAAGCAAAAAAAAAAAAAAAAAAAATCTGTGAGATGAATGTGTTCTAAAACATTTGGAATCAATGAAATGTCAACACAACTGAACATATTTAACCATTTAATTTTTGTAATTTTAGGGGAAGCCGGGCTTCCCTTGCAGTCTGTGAGAAACCGCCACTGACACACGTATATTAGAAGACAATAGACAGAAAACAAAGAGACTAGACAGACAAAAAACAAAAAAATAAACATACAATAGACAAAAAAACAGATTAAAAAAGACTAAGACCAAACCATTTCCATGTTCGTTTTTAAATTAGATCTTTATTGTCATTGTACAAATCTGATCAGTAGCTCTTCAGCCGTGAGCAGAAATAAAACAGTAAATAGATTTGATAATAAATAAAAATATATATGCACAGCGATAAAACAAAACAAAAAAAAAAGTGTAGCAGCAGAGAATGAAGCAGCAGGACATGGGCTGCAGAATGTATTAAAATGCAATATGAGCAGTGTGACTGAAAAAGGCCATAAAGTCCCAGTTGGACCATATGGACCTGATGTCAAAAGAACCTCCATTTGCATCGACGTACATCTGTGTTATTTACTGAAATGGTGTTCATGTTGTCTCTTATTTGCCCTCCTGTTATAAATGCCTCATTTAATCTAAATGACGGAAGATGAGAAAATCCCTACGCTGTAACATTTTAAATATTTCACTTCCATTAAAGGCTTATACAACAAGAAACTTGATTTGTATCTTATGCTCATTTATAGTCATTTCGCCATGATTATGCAGCGGTTTAACTGCAATAGATTTCATTAACATCCGTACTGGTATGGCACTTGAACAAGGCCCAGTTAAATGGCCTCATCAACATTCCCAGCAACCTCAAATGAAAGATAATTTATTCACAGACCTCGTTCTGCTCTTAAAGCTTCAGTCTAATGACAAAAACATTCAGCATGGGTCGAATCTGCACCGGCCTTCAGTTGTCATTAGGAAATAGATATTATGTGGAATATGACTCTTTTTAGAATTGGTTTTAAATATCAGGAACGAGTGAGTCAACCTGATGTCATTTATTTCTGCTGCATGTTGAACTGGTTTAAAGCAGGGTGAATGGATTTCCCTCCTGGAGTTTAACCCCGCACTTCTCGCTCTGTTATGGTATTAGGGATGTAACGATTACCGGTATAATGATAAATATGTGGTAAAATTCCTAACAGTTAGTATTATCGTTTAAATTCTAATTATCATTATAACCGTGTTTGATTACTGCACTTTCAACACAAACTTGATATGGAAAATGGTCGAACAACGGCGATAAGGTTTCATCTTTAATGCACATTTGTGTGTTTGGCATTCACTGTTTTAGACTCATGTTCATTTAGGTTCCACATTTAGACCACTATGAGCTAAAGTGGATCAGAATCAGTCAAATAAGAACAGAATAAACTAGAAATAATGACAAATAGAAACACTTCTCACACCATTACACTAAAAATATACTAAAGTATACAAAAACTATGCAAAATACACTAAAAATATACTAAAGTATACAAAAAATATGCAAAAATACTCTAAAAACATACTAAAGTATACTAAAAATATGCAAAAATACACTAAAGTATACAAAAAATATGCAAAAATACAACAAAAAATATACTAAAGTACACAAAAAATATGCAAAAATACACTAAAAACGTACTAAAGTATACTAAAAATATGCAAAAATACACTAAAGTATACAAAAATATGCAAAAATACACTAAAAATATACTAAAGTATACTAAAATTGTGCAAAAATACACTAAAGTGTACAAAAAATATGCAAAAATACACTAAAAACATACTAAAGTATACTAAAGATATGCAAAAATACACTAAAAATATACTAAAGTATACAAAAAATATGCAAAAATACACTAAAAATAGACTAAAGTATACAAAAATATGCAAAAATACACTAAAAACATATTAAGTATACTAAAAATATGCAAAAATATACTAAAAATACACTAAAGTATACAAAAATACACTAAAAATATACTAAAGTATATTAAAAATATGCAAAAATACACTAAAAATACAAAAAAGTACGCAAAAAATATGCAAAAATACACTAAAAACATACTAAAGTATACAAAAAATATGGAAAAATACACTAAAAATATACTAAAGTATACTAAAAATATGCAAAAATACACTAAAAATACACTAAAGTGTACAAAAAATATGCAAAAATACACTAAAAACAAACTAAAGTATACAAAAAATATGCAAAAATACACTAAAAATATACTAAAGTATACAAAAAATATGCAAAAATACACTAAAAACATACTAAAGTATACTAAAAATATGCAAAAATACACTGAAGTATTCAAAAAATATGAAAAAAAACCCACTAAAAACATACTAAAGTGTACTAAAAATAAGCAAAAATACGCTAAAGTATACAAAAATGTGCAAAAATACATTAAAAGTATAATAAGTATGCAAAAAAATATGCAAAAATACACAAAAAACATACTAAAGTAGACAAAAGATGTGCAAAAATACACATAAATACATATCTTTAATGCACATTTGTGTGTTTGATGTTTACATGTTAATATTTGAATGTTTCTGCCACAGAAAGTACATTGTGCCTATTATTTTATTTGGGGTTTTTTTTGTTGCTGTTTTTGTTTTTTTTTAATTATTTCAGACTGTGTTTAAATACTCCGTGAACATTTTGACCACATTTCAACAGTACCGCCATAATAATGATAACAGTGATATGAACTGTTCGTATCGCTTCATCCCTGTATGGTATGTGAGCGCTGACATGTTCTTCCTGCTTTGTTTCTGCAGTGAGTCCTGATGAAGACAACAGAGTCAAAGAGGAGGAGGACAGCCCCGTAGCCCCGCCCACAGCCTCCACTACCACCACCACAACCAGTACGACCAGTACGACCAGCAGAAGCCCTGTCCGCCGGAATCCATGTGCAGGTAATGCTAATGCTAACAATGTTCTACAGTGGCGGAAAAAATTATTAGACCACCCCTTGTTCTCTTCAATTTCTAGTTTTTGTTTTGTTTTGTTTTTTATTTGTCTTTTTTGAACAATGTAACAGTACATACAAAGGAACGGAATTACAGTGCATTCATTATACATTGCCTTTTATATCATTTCCCCTCCTATGCCCAAACCAACCTGAAGGCCCTCTGAGAAGGGGCAACAGAAGGAAGAAGAACATTATTATAACATAGTCTCTGAGCAGCAGAAAACCAAATAAGTACAAGCAATAACAAATCTGTGATGTACAAAAATATTAACAGAGTTAATGGAAATAGAAGAATTTTTTTTTTTTTAAATAAATAAACAAAAATAATAATGATAATAAAAAAAAGACATACCTTGTAGATACTTGTGCCTACTGTAAAATATTAGACATTACATACATGTATCAAATGTGACAATAATTGGTAGACGGAATGAATTACGACGAAAAACAACACCTAAACTAGAAGCACTCGGAGAGCGCAGACCTCCACCAAGGCTGATCAGTGGCCCCCCCCATGCCCCCCCCCCCATCACCACCAAAATGTAATCATTTCTTCCTTATCCCACTTCCAACAAACCCTGAAAATTTCATCCAAATCTGTCCATAACTTTTTGAGTTATGTTGCACACTAACGATCAGTGCCCCCCCCCCGTGGGCCCCCCCACCCCCGATCACCACCAAAATTTAATCATTTCTTCCTTATCCCATTTCCAACAAACCCTGAAAATTTCATCCAAATCTGTCCATAACTTTTTGAGTTATGTTGCACACTAACGGACAGACAAACAAACAAACAAACAAACAAACCCTGGCAAAAACATAACCTCCTTGGCGGAGGTAACAATACCAAAATAGAGTAGGGTGGAGGTGCAATAGGTCAATCTGAAGGCAGTGTTCGTAAAGATCGAAAGTAATCTGAAAAAGATTGCCATTTATTAAAAAATTTAGTTAAGGGACCTCGTAGTGAGAGTCTAATCTTTTCTAATTTAAGAAAAAACATAACATCCTTTAGCCAAAGTGAAATAGACAAGGGTTTAGGAGACTTCCACAAAAATAAGATGCGTCATCTTGCAAGGATGGATGTAAAAGCTATGATATCAGACTCTATTTGATTCAAACTGGAGTCAACAGTGAGCCCAAATATCGCTATAAAAGGGCAAGTATTGACATTTTTCCTCAGAATACAGGGTGGGGAAGCAAAATTCACAATGAACATTTAGTTGTTTTTTCTCAGCAGGCACTACATCAATTGTTTTGAAACCAAACATATACTGATGTCATAATCATACCTAACACTATTATCCATACCTTTTCAGAAACTTGTGCCCATATGAGTAATCAGGAAAGCAAACGTCAAAGAGTGTGTGATTTGCTGAATGCACTCGTCACACCAAAGGAGATTTCAGAAATAGTTGGAGTGTCCATAAAGACTGTTTATAATGGAAAGAAGAGAATGACTATGAGCAAAACTATTACCAGAAAGTCTGGAAGATACTATTAAAGAAGAATGGGAGAAGTTGTCACCCGAATATTTGAGGAACACTTGCGCAAGTTTCAGGAAGCGTGTGAAGGCAGTTATTGAGAAAGAAGGAGGACACATAGAAGAAAAACATTTTCTATTATGTACATTTTCTTTTGGCAAATAAATTCTCATGACTTTCAATAAACTAATTGGTCATACACTGTCTTTCAATCCCTGCCTCAAAATATTGTAAATTTTGCTTCCCCACACTGTAATCTAAAAAAGACTGCCTTTTATTAAAAAATTTAGTTAAGGGACCTCGTAGTGAGAGTCTAATCTTTTCTAATTTAAGAAAAAACATAACATCCTTTAGCCAAAGTGAAATAGACAAGGGTTTAGGAGACTTCCACAAAAATAAGATGCGTCATCTTGCAAGGATGGATGTAAAAGCTATGATATCAGACTCTATTTGGTTCAAACTGGAGTCAACAGTGAGCCCAAATATCGCTATAAAAGGGCAAGTATTGACATTTTTCCCCAGAATATTAGTCATGATCATAAAGTAATCACCCTAAAATTTCACCTTGGTGGAGGTGATACCAGAAAAGTACAGGGGTTGGACAAAATAATGGAAACACCTTAAAAAATCCACAAAATATAATTTTATATGGTGTAGGTCCGCCTTTTGCGGCAATTACAGCCTCAATTCTCCGAGGTATTGATTCATACAACTTGTGAATTGTTTCCAAAGGAATTTTAAGCCATTCTTCAGTTAGAATACCCTCCAACTCTTTTAGAGACGATGGCGGTGGAAATCGACGTCTTACTTGAATCTCTAAAACTGACCATAAATGCTCAATAATGTTGAGGTCTGGGGACTGTGCCGGCCATACGAGATGCTCAACTTCATTAGAATGTTCCTCATGCCATTCTTTAACAATTCAAGCTGTATGGATTGGGGCATTATCATCTTGAGGTGAAGGTGTTTCCATTATTTTGTCCAACCCCTGTAGTACCGGGTACCAGATTCCAGGTCCTTTTTTGTAATGGAAATGCAAAAAGGCCGAGTCCAGTCGAGCCAATACCACGTAGTAGAAACGCGACGTTAGTAAATCAGGCCCTTAGTGTCTCCAATGTCTAATTCTACGGTATAGAGTCCAGTAGGCCGGACGCATCAGCTGTATATTTTTTTTGACGGGGTTGTCATGATGTGTCCGAGCGATGCCTGACCACCCCGAGGTGAAGAACTCCCTCATGACTCAAAGTGAAAACTTTCCCCTTTGCCGATAAACTGTTCAGTCATACTTGATCTGTTCTGTTTTCGCTTCTGCGGGTTCATGAGCTGAATCTTGATCAAGTCCAGGGGGGAGATCAGCGGTGCGAATCCCTAAAGTCTCTGCTTCAAGCGTCGGCCGTCCAATAAAAACCTGGCTCCTTTAAAGTGTCTCTGATTGTTAGTTATAAGAATATCCCGATCGATGTATCGAGCGGCCTTCCGACACTCCACCGCTGCAGAGGCTGGAGCAGAGTGTGTGTTGGTGGGAGATTGTGGGGAAACAGTTCCCGGACCATGGCTCTTTGTGACAGGACTATCGAGCTGTTAAATAGGGAGAATTGATTGGGTGGTGTTGAATGTGACGGCTCATGAGAGGATCCTCCTGCAGCCGCAGACCATCAGTGGAACAGAGTGAAGGAACCGTGGGTGGGGAGAGGGAGTCAGGAGACCATATCATCAGCTGACCAGGAATTTAACGTCTTTTATCGAGAAGTATTAAGTCAATGCATTTTTTGTTCTGGTTTAGTTTGTTTAGATCCTTTAATAATTGTTTTGGTGATCTTTTGGAAATTAATCCTCCAGTAATAAGATTTTAAGGCTAATTCTTCCCCTTCTTCTTCTTCTTCTTTTTCTCCTTCTTCCTCTTTTTTTTTACTTCTTTTTTTCTTCTCCTTTTTTTTCCTCCTTCTTCTTCTTCACTGGAAAACATCTAAATCTTACCAAGTATATTTTTCTCATTTCTAGTCCAAATATCTCATCACACTTGAAATAAGACGGAATCACCCAAAGAGGAACTTTTCAGTGAGATATAAGAACTGATTTATAGACGATAGATCTGGAAAATCTGATTTCAAGAAATCTGACCAAGATAATTTTCACTTGTTCCACTGGCAGGTTTTTTTTGCTTGAATTAAGCAAAAAAAAAAAAAAAAAATTGAATTAAGTAACAAATCTTGACTGAAGCACAAAAAACCCTAGTAATTACTCACTTCATGGAGATAATATGCAAAAAAAAAACCTTCTTGTCTAACAAATAAAAATGGATTTACGCTTAAACATGTTACTGCAGATCAGGTTTATCAAGAACAGCAAAGTTTCAGTGATGGTCTGAATGTCAGTGTATGGGATGGTGCGTAAGTGTCCACTGTGTTGGCTGATATGGAACTAAACATCAAAACCCATGAATATACAAGAGAACAGCTGGAGAAGAACTGTCCACTAGAGTGACCTATGCATGAAAGGGTTAAAGATGTACAAATACTGTATTACATTCCACCACTGTTTATATACAGGGTGACACAAAAAAACGGGAACTTTTTAACAATCCAATAGAACCAAGAGTGATGGAAGAAAAATATTTTATTCATAGTAACTGAAACCTTAAACCATGCCATTTAAGAAACAATGATGGAATTTTCCTTTTTTTAAAATTCCTTCCTGTAGATGGCGTCCTCCTGTACGAATGCATTCTTGAAATCTGCTGTTGAGGTTCCTCATTGACCGCTGCAACATCTCAGCTGGGATACTGTGAATTTCATCCTGAATTCTCTGTTTTAACTCATCCAGAGTTCTTGGTCGAGTCGTGTACACTTTACTGTTGAGATAGCCCCACAAGAAAAAATCACAAACGGACAAATCTGGCGATCTAGGGGGGCCAGGGAACGTTACCGAATCTTGAGATCACACGGTTACCGAACAATTCTCGCACAGCCGCCAATGGTTACTAAAATGGGGGGGTGTTTACTTGTTCAAGGTCACTGTCTCGCAGTGCTGCCACTTGCTCATGTCTGCCAATACGCACTTCAAAAATGCCCGTTTTTTTTTTTACCATAGTAACCATTGGTGGCTGTGCGAGAATTGTTCGGTAACCATGTGATCTCAAGATTCGGTAACGTTCCCTGGCCCCCTAGATCGCCAGATTTGTCCGTTTGTGATTTTTTTCTTGCGGGGCTATCTCAGGAGTAAAGCGTACACGACTGGACCAAGAACTGTGGATGAGTTAAAACAGAGAATTCAGGATGAAATTCACAGTATCCCAGCTGAGATGTTGCAACGGTCAATGAGGAATCTCAACAGCAGATTTCAAGAATGCATTCGTACAGGAGGACGCCATCTACAGGAAGTAATTTTAAAAAAATGAAAATTCCATCATTGTTTCTTAAATGGCATGTTTTAAGGTTTCAGTTGCTATGAATAAAATATTTTTCTTCCATCACTCTTGGTTTTATTGGATTGTTAAAAAGTTCCCGTTTTTTTGTGTCACCTTGTATTGTTATTTTACTGGTCCGACCCACTTCAGATCAAATCGGGGGGATGTGGCCCCTGAACTAAAATGACTTTGACACCCCTGTTTGTGTCTTGCAGGAAACGGTGGTTGCAGTCAACAGTGCAGTGCGGTCGGAGGCCAGGCTCGCTGCTCCTGCTTCCCAGGATTCTCACTGAAGACAAATGGGCGCACATGTGAAGGTAAGGGCTGCCACTCCTTCCTGTTGTGTTACCGCTGGCAGTAATTGGAGCGGCTCCCAAAGCTCGTACTTTATGTATCTGTCGCTTAAGCCGCATGAGGTAGCAAACGGCACAACGCCAACAACAAACAAACAAACAAACAAACACAGCCAACGCCACGACAAAACTGAAGAGCAACGGAGCATTTTGTCCATAGATGGAGAGGCTTTTTTAATTGGACGCAGTCACTCATGAAGAAGGAGAATGTAGGTCTTGTGATACTTAACAATGCGCCGACTGAATGGGCTCCTACTTCCTGGTGGTAGGGACCGTTGCCTGGAGCATGAGCCAACCATGGCCAATTACTGCGGTTTGTTGTAGGGTTTCAATAATCGAGCTGCTTGGTGTTTGAAATCTCAGTCTGTGGAGAAACATGGAACAACACTGCCTGTACCAATTCCCCTCATTCGAAACCACAAACACACCATTTCCTGTCGAGTGGGCTCAGTAAAGGAGGATTTAAGACTCTTTTTCTTGACTAAGCCAACACATATTACACTACTTTTTAAATATTGCAGGGGTGTCAAACTCATTTTAGTTCAGTTCCACATTCAGCCTAATTTGATCTCCAGTGGGCCGGACCAGTAAAATAATAAGAGTGAAAAAAGTAATATTATATTATGGTCAGGTTTACATCTACAGTTTCCTTAAAAATCTGAATAACATGAACAACTTGAACTGTCTTAAGAAAAACAAGTGCAATTTTAACAATATTCTGCCTCAGTTTATCAGTTTATCATTTACACATGTGCGTTACAATCGCACAAAACATTTAGTAACAGACAGAATATTGGTAAAATTGCATTTACTTTTCTTCAGACATTTCCATTTGTTAAGATTATTCATGTTTTTTGTAAAAGTATAATTTGGTAATGTAGCATTTTCATGTAATTTTACTTTTTTTACACCTAAAAAACAAAAGAAAATGTGGGGGACTTCTTACAAGTACCCCTGGGGGTACACGTACCGTCATTCATTTGAATTTTCATTTTATTTATTTGTTTAGACAGGGACAATGCACAATATACATTAACCTTAAAAAGGACAGATACAGTGTGCCAGGTTGTAGCACTAATGCTAATTTCCACCTGTAGTCTCTGGGCAGGCTGATGTTATCATTAATTAAACAGACGTTAATAACAACTAAAACATATAAAAGCAGTAAAAATGCATTTTCATAATTAATTCATTTGAGAGAATGTTCAAAATCAGGGGTCTCAAACATGTGGCCCGGGGGCCAGAGGTTCCAATCCGACCCCTGGGATGAATTTGCAAAGTGCAAAAATTCCACAGTCCAGGCTGTGGAACTCATTTTAGTTCAGGTTCCACATACAGACCAGTATGATCTACAGTCAAATAATAACAGCAGAAGAACCGACAAAAAAGAATGACTGCAGATTTTCTTCTCGGTTTGATATGAAAATAATATTACACTATGCCTATAAATAATGACAACTTCATTTATTGCACAAAATAACATTAAATTCTGAAAATGTTTACATTTCCAAACTATCCTGTAACAATAAAATGTAAATAACCTGAACAAATATGAACAACCTGAAATGTCTAAAGGAAATTCAGCACAGTTTTAACTCTTTTCTGCCTGTTCCTCAGTGTTTAGTGTCTTTGTAGATCTGATCCATAATGCACATGTAGAAATGATAAGTTGAGGCAGAATATTGTTATAATTGCACTTATTTTTCTTAATAAATTTTAGTTTTTCAGGTTATTCACATCTTTTTTGTTTGGATAGTTTATAAAAGTAAGTATTTTCATAATTTCGTGGGTTATTTTGCACTAAAGCAAAGACAAACATTTGGAGTTGTCGTTATTTATATGTTATTATGCTATTATTTTACTGGTTCGGCCCACTGCAGATCAAATCGGGTTGAATGTGGAACCTGAAAGAAAATGAGTTTGAGAGCCCTGTTGAGCCGCATTACGTAATAAATTCCCATTATGTAATAAAAGTTCAAAATGTAATAAGAATGTCACGTCATTTTGTGATAAAGCCGCAATATGTAATAAACCGACACATTTTGTAATAAACTAGCTCAATGCATTATGTAGCAAATTTTTTCGCATTATGTAGTAAGTTATTACAATTTGAGAAATTTATTACAAAATGCACTTGACCGTTTTTATTTTCAGGAAAATGTAATGTGTTAAATTAATCTTTAAACTGTGTGGTTAAAGTTCTGATGACATTACCTGTAGCTCCTGTGACTAATTTCTTCTAAATTGCTCTGAAATTATATTAATTTGAACTATTACATAATGAAGCATGTTATTACATTTTTTAAAATAAAAGTGTGTCAAGTGCATTTTGTAATAAACTTCTCAAATTGTAATAACTTACTACATAATGTGAAAAAATTTACTACATAATGCGTTGTAGTTTATTACAAAATGCGTCAGTTTATTACATAATGCGGCTTTATTACAAGATGACGTGACATTCTTATTACATTTTGAACTTTTATTACATAATGGGAATTTATTACATAATGCGGCTCAACAACCCCTGATCTAAAACACTGATTCACCAGTAAAACCCATAGAGTTGGATCAATGACAGTAGATGTAAACACTTGTTTTTATGTTCAGTTAATGATATTCTTGCAGAAAAAGTCACTTTTTATTCAGTTTTCTCTGTTTCTGGTATAATAATCCTCAACTTTACTCTGAGCTTTTATGAACATCTACATAATCATAAGATAAATACAGGAAAATAGCAGATTTTCACTGAAAAAAAAGCAAAGTAAAGAAGATAATATTACAATAAATGGTGATAAATCACTTGAGAATGGTTAAATCTGGAGAAAAACTCATTAGAGAGCTGCCATAAAAGTAGCTCTGGGTCTTTATGGGTTAAACACCGCTGAGGTTTAATTCACTGACCTGCATCCATCTGAGGATTCACACACTGGCTGTGGTTTTGTAAATTATTTTCCTCCGCCACGCCAAAATCTCCCTGGCTATGAGATGATTAAGCTGCTTGAACTGTTGCCCTGCTGTGGATTCGAGGTCTTTCGTAACATATAAAGTTATCAGATATAGTCACGGCCTCAGGAGAAGCTAAAGTATAGTCTTATGAAACTGACTGAAGTGTATGAAGCATAGGTCAAAATGTTGAAAAGGGTGAGCTAATGTAACGGCATCAGACGGTATCACGTTAGCCTGTTATCTCTATAGCTGTGGATGGAATGTTAACTTTGAGTCAGCTTTCGGGTTCGGTTGTTTTCTCAAATAATACGTTTCAGGATTAATGTTGACAGTCATTCATCTGAGACAGTCTGGAGATGTTTGCTAATGAAATACCACTGTTTTTATCCTCTTATCCCAAGCTAAACCCGACTAATGAACAGTATTTTAGCCAACGCGTGACTGAATCCGCCTCCTGATGGTCATTTGTGCTACAGCTGAGGTAGTCGAATTATCGTAGGTGTTGTGAGGACTGAGACTAAGAGGTTAGCGCCCTGAAAAAACAAGACTGTTTTTTAAATTAGTAGAATAGCCCCTGTGCACCAGCTCCGTGACGTACTGTAAATTCCGGACTATAAGCCGCTACTTTTTTCCCACGCTTTAAACACTGCGGGTTATACTCCGACGTGGCTTATACGACGATTTGACCTTATTGCTGCCACACCCCAGGGAAGAATCTGTCTATTGTTACCAGGTTTGCAGGAATGGATAACATTAACAACTTAACCTTTATAAAGTTAATATTAACACACACAAAAGGGGAACTTTTAAGGAAAAATAGTAAACCTTCAAATGTTAATATTGTTTCACAAATATACAAAACAAAACTCTGAATGAAAACACCCAATAAAGCTCTCCAGAGACCATCTTAAATTTAAAGCATCTCAGAATTAATGCCCACATCATGCGTAACGTTAAATGAAAATGATATTACAACAGACGTAACTACTTGTTTTTAATCTTTATATGAGGGACCTGGTAGGGATGTCAGGTCATGTGCTAGACTGGTTCTCCTCTTACCTGACCGGCAGAAGCTTCACTGTGTCAATAAACAACTTCCAATCTGACTCAACGGATCTACTGTGTGGTGTGCCCCAAGGCTCTGTCCTGGGACCAGTCCTATTCTTACTCTATGTCCTCCCACTTGGCCACATTATCCGACAGTACAGTGATGTCTCCTATCATCTATTCGCGGATGACATCCAGATATACTGCTCCTTTAACTCCTCTGAGCCCCACAAACTGAGTTCCTTAATCAACTGCTTGTCAGAGCTGAAGCAGTGGCTAAATGATAACAGCCTCCAGCTGAACTCCAGCAAAACTGAGACCCTCATCATTGCCCCGGATAGTGCAATCCCAGGGATCAAACATCACCTTGGAGACCTGAGTTCCTCGGTAAAGACAAAACTGAGGAATCTGGGTGTCATCTTTGACCAGGACATGTCTTTAGAATTCTACTCCAAACACCTAGTCAAAAACTGTTTCTTCCACCTACGCAACATCTCCAAACTCAGATCTATGGTGTCCACAAATGAGCTCGAGATGATCGTTCACACTTTCGTATCTTCTCGCTTAGACTACTGCAACAGCCTGTTTACATGCTTAAACAAGAAGGAGCTGGCCCGTCTACAGTTTGTCCAGAACTCTGCTGCCAGGCTCCTGACCCGCACAAACAGGAGAACCCACATCACTCCCATCCTTAAATCTCTCCACTGGCTCCCTGTTCTATATCGTCTTCATTTCAAAATTCTTGTGCTAACTTTCCGGGCCCTACATGGCCAGGCCCCTGCATACATTGCTTCCCTGATCCAGCCCTACAGCTCGACTCGTAGCTTGAGGTCTTCAGGACAGCACCTGCTGATGGTTCCACGGACCTGTTTTAGCACACGCGGTGACAGGTCTTTTAAAGCTGTGGCACCACGTCTATGGAATGACCTGCCTCTACACCTACGGTCCATGGACTCTGTAGAGAGCTTTAAGAAACACCTCAAAACCCTCCTGTTCAAAAAGGCTTTTTAGTCTCCCACCTGACCCAGGACCACCACAGACTGATTACACTCTATGTATTCACCATAACGTACTCCATGTGTCATCCCCCCCCCAGTCTCTCTATATCTCTATCGCTCTCTCTTTTCTCCTCCTTTACTCTCTCTCTCTCTCTTTAACCCCAACTGGTCAAGGCAGACAGCCATCCTTCAGGAGTCTGGGTCTGCTCCAGGTTTCTGCTGTTAAAGGGAAGTTTTTCCTCGCCACTGTCACCAATCACAAGTGTTTGCCCCTGAAGGGTTCTGTTGGGTCTCTGTAAACTTAATTTGATTCTGATTTGAATTGATAAAGCACTTTGTGACTCTGTCTGTGAAAAGTGCTCTATAAATAAAATTTACTTTACTTACTTACTTTACTTTATATTTTAAAATAAATTAAAAGTCCTACTCTAACGAAAAACAAAAATTTGTTCACTTTCAAGTGTCTTTCAAGTCATTTTAAGTTCGTAAATCCACAGCCGGCGCAAAAGCAAGTCAATCCCGTATCGGCACGAATCCAAAGGAAACCCCGATAAGTCCACCGACAAAAAAAAAAGAAAGAGAAAATGTTCTTTTATTACTATCCTTTTATTGCCTCGTTTTTTGTCTTTTGTTTTTTAATCATCATATTAACAACGAATCAACCTATAGATATGACAGCAAGCTCACACATATCACACCCATTTACATACAGGGAAGAATTTCATTTGAACTCAAAGAAAACCTTTATCCAATTACCGTCCAGTTTTGACGCAATGAAAAAAAGGTTCCACTCGGTCCCATAGACTCCCATAGAAGCCAGGCTTCAACGGGGAAATGCACTGACCATAGATCGTATGAGGAAACAGCGCAACGGGAATGTATGAGAAGTGAACAACATGGAGTCTGATGATTTGTGATAAAGCTGATTCTGAACGAACTCGTCTGTGAGATGAACGTGTTTTAACACATGTGTAGTCAATGAAATGTCAACACAACCGAACATATTTAACCATTTAATTTTGGTAATGACAGGGGAAGCCGGGCTTCTCTTGCAGTCTATGAGAAATCGCCACTGGTGGACACCCGCGGCTTATAAACCGGCGCGGCTTATACATGTACAAAACTGATTTTCTTTCTAAAATTAGGGTCTGCGGCTTATATTCAGGTGCGGTCTATAGTCCGGAATTTACGGTACTTCCGATCTCGGCGAGTCAGTTTCCGGTGAATTTCTTGCTCCAGTCGCAACAGTGGGAAAATGGACGGACGGAAAAACTTGATTGCTTCAACTTTCAGAAAAAGGAGTAAATCTAATTTGAGGGAAACTTTAAAGGTGCGGGAGACTTTTGTGACCAATTTTTCATCAAATCTGTCAAACCTCAGTCATATCCTCAGTATCATGAATCTGTAAGTCTGTCTGTCATTACTCACCTGAATCTCTTGCATTACAGTGAACAGTTTCTTAGTTCCATCCACCAGAAACAAACCATGTGTTTACAAACAGAGCCGGGAGGGAACTCGGGCATCTGAGGAATTTTGTCGCGACGTGCATTGTGGGAAAGGGAGGTTCGCGTAGCTGCCTAGCAGGAGCTAGACATGACGTGGAAACGGCAGGAGCTCCCTTCCCTCTATGCCAGTGTTTTTCAACCTTGGGGTCGGGAGCCCACGTGGGGTCGCCTGGAATTCAAATGGGGTCACCTGGAATTTGGTCACAAAAGTCTCCCATACCTTCAAGTACTAGAGAATGGTGTGTGGCTCCAATGAACATTACTGAGTGCTACTTTACATCAGATAAATTGAATTCGAATGAAAAATCCAAAACTATTCTAACCTTGGCTATTATTGCAACTCGATCCGGTACAAAGTGGTACACAGTAATGTTCACTGGAGCCACCCACCGTTCTCTAGAACTTAAAGGGCTCATATTTCTCTAAACCCACTTTTATTTGTCTGTGGTTCATTTATTTGTGTATTTGGACCCTAATTCATAAAGTTTGAATTTGAACCCTCCAGGTGCTGCAAAACTATATTTATATTCATTTGGGCAGTGGATCAATGACAGTGGATGGACACACTGGGTTTATGTTCAGTTGATGATATATTTTACTGAAAAAGTCACTTTTTCGGCAGGTTTCTCTGTTTTTTAATAGATGTTTATGTTTATGCATTTGGCAGACGCTTTTTTCCAAAGCGACAATAATAATATAATATAATATAATATAATATAATAATCCTCAACTTTAATCTGATCTTTTATGAACATCTACATTATCAATGAATGAAACGTAAAAAAAAATACATGATTTATACTGACAAAATGACAAAAAAAAAAGGGGATAATATAAATAAATGGTGATAAATCATTTAAGAAAGGTTAAATAGAGAGAAAATTTCATTTGGGAACTGACATAAAAGTAGCACTGGGTCTTTATGGGTTAATAAGATCAGACTAGATTAAAATACTGAGATGTTTTCAGCTTTTGTTTGCTCAAACCAGCAAAACTTGACTAAAATGTACACTTTCAACAGTAAAATAATGTTGGAATGACAGGAGAAACCCCCTCACAGCCAAGGCATTCTCCAATGGAAACATCCATCACATAGATCGAACATTGATATTAAAGCTCTTCCCTGGAGACGCTGTAATTGCTACCACACCAAAGCTCCGTTCCTGTGGACGTCCTTATGCGCCATTTGTTGCTATAGTTTGTAAATTGATCCATGAATTTGCAACAGGGCTCAAAGTTGGAAGCAATTTTCCTTTGTTAAAATGTGATATATGGTCCATCCCTGGAACTCAATACACAGCAGCATAATAAGTGTGGACCCCACCCCCACCCCCCCACCCTCCATACACCACACTGTTGGCTGCATCTTTACAGAGACAGACAGTGGTATGAAAATGAGTTTGTATTTATGCTTTCTCTCAGATCACATGCTGCTTAACCCTTAGTGGTCTGAGCCTATTTTGGCCGTTTTTCAGTACTTTTGATTTTGCCTTTATATATATATATATATATATATATATATATAAAAAAAAAAAAGTTTACTATACCCATGTTTGGTATCTTTTTTTTTTTTTTTTTCAGCACAACTTCATCTAATAAAATAAGTAATAAAATGAACAAAAACAGCCAGAGTGATCAATAAAATGAACAAAAATGAATAATAAAGGAATTAACCAATGGAGTTGGATCAATGACAGTGGATGGACGCACTGGTTTTTACATTCTGTTTTTGATATCTTGACTGAAAAAATCACTTTTTCTTCAGTTTTCTCTGTTTCTGATATAATAGCCCTTAACTGTAATCTGAGTTTTCATGAACATCTACATGATCAGTGAATGAAATATAGGGAAATACTTCATTTTCATTTAAAAATGCAAAATTCAGAACATAATATTAGGAAAAAATTATTTGGGAAGTGCCACAAAAGTAGTGGAAAATGATTTTTCATTGAAAAAAACACAAAATACAGAGGATGATATTATAATAAATGGAGATAAATCACTTAACCCTGAGTGGTCTGAGCCTATTTTGGCTGTTTTTGAATACTTTTGATTTTGCCTTTCTATCTATCTATCTATCTATCTATCTATCTATCTATCTATCTATCTATCTATCTATCTATCTATCTATCTATCTATCTATCTATCTATCTATCTATCTATCTATCTATCTATCTATCTATCTATCTATCTATCTATCTATCTATCTATCTATCTATAGGTATATATAGGTAGACTTTTGTGACCAATTATTCATCAAATATATGTTTACTATACCTATGTTGGCATCTTTTTTTTTCAGCACAACTTCATCTCATAAAGTAAGCAATAAAATGAACAACAACAGCCAGAGGGATCAAAAAAATAAACAAAAAAGAATAATTAATCAACAAAATAATCACTAACATAGACAAAATAAACCAGAAACTGAACAAAATGGAAGAAAAAACAGGAATTAACCGATGGAGTTGGATCATTGACAGTGGATGGACACATTTATTTTTACGTTCTGTTATTGATATCTTTACTGAAAAAGTCACTTTTTCTTCATTTTTCTCTGTTTCTGATATAATAACCCTTAACTGTAATCTGAGTTTTTATGAACATCTACATGATAGGTGAATTAAATATAGGGAAATACTTCATTTTCACTTAAAAATGCAAAATTCAGAAAATAATATTAAGAAAAATTTATTTGGGAAGTGCCACAAAAGTAGTGGAAAATGATTTTTCATTGAAAAAAACACAAAATACAGAGGATGATATTATAATAAATGGAGATAAATCACTTAACCCTGAGTGGTCTGAGCCTATTTTGGCCATTTTTGTGTATTTTTGATTTTGCCTTTATTTACTATATAAAAAAAACACTTTACTATACCCATATTTGGTGTCTTTTTTTTTTTTTTCAGCACAACTTCATCTTTGTCATCTGCCTATTATTTTTTCACTTTAACCTACTATAAAAACACAAAAGGACAAAAAAACACAAAAAATATAAAATCCAATTTGAAAAATGTATATGATTTATTGCATAAATAACACAAAGATGCTTAATGAACCTTTTCAGTGACTTTAAAAGTGAATATTGGTTCCAAATATTAGGTAAATAAAATCCAAATTGTAATAAATTAAAACTATACTCAAATATTTGACATAAAAGCAGATCTTTACATAGGGTTTTTCTCGGGGTTAGGGTTAGATGTGTGTTAGCGTCGGCACTGACCCATTTTAAGTTTTAAACGCATAAATGAACCACATAAAATTTGTTTATTGCATCAAGGCTTTTTGAAATTGTCAGGAACCTCTTTTTCAACAAAATATTACATATTACATGATCAAAAACAAATTAATTTTAGCAACCAAAAAAAAAAAAAAGTCTGTTTTGAATGTCTGGGGTCAGCAGAAATTTGTGATGTTAAAACGGGGTCACGAGCCAAAAAAGGTCAGAAACCACTGGGTTAAAGCGTGAGGGGGAGGGGGGGGTGATGACGCTGTGGGCGTATTCGTCCCCCAGACTGTCTGTCCGGGTTTTGCTTATTTAATCAGTCTTTGAGTCAGCAGACGGGGTAATACATCTACATATAAGAGTTAGTGTTTCCCTTCCTATCACTTTGTTCGGTAAGCAGACCGAGGACTTTCTTTTCTAAAGTGTTTCCACATGTGAACACGTGGGTGGGCAGCGTTTGGTTTAGACTGGAATGGAGCGTGTGAGGGGATACATGAGGATCTGACAGAGATGGAAGCAGACTGTGAAATAAACTGTGGAGAGTTTGAATAGTTCCTGTGTTGAACATGTATCATGTAAGTCTGAGAAAACACAGTGGAAGCATTAACACCTAGGATGTTTGCAGTCATGTCATCTGGAATTTATTTAAGCAAATCTAAGCACGTTTATCAGAATTACTGGTGTGACTGGGATATTAACCCTTCATAGAAACAGTCTGATGTTCAGAATTTCAGCCTAACACTGTAAAAAAAAAAAGTAAAAAAAAAAAACGGTAATATTACGGCAGCTGGGGCGCCACGAAAATACTGTTAAATAACGGAAAATAACCATCTCATAAAAATATGTTAATTTTCCATAATTAAAATACAGTTTTTTGCCCTAAATTTACATGAGATTTTGCAGATTTTTTTTGACTTTTTAATGTTTAAAGAATATTTACATGTATTAAAACAATCAAATTATCTAAGCACTTTTTTTTTTATCAGAATTACTGGTGTGACTGGGATATTAACCCTTTATAGTTCACTCATAGAAACAGTCTGATGTTCAGAATTTCAACCTCACACTGTAAAAAAAAAAAAAAACATAAAAAATTGGTAATATTACGGCAGCTGGGGCGCCAAAAAAATACTGTTAAATAACGGAAAATAACCATCTCATAAAAATACTGTAATTTTCCATAATTAAAATACAGTTTTTTCCCTAATTTACATGAGATTTTGCATATTTTTTTGACTTTTTAATGTTTAATAAAGAATATTTACATGTATTAAAAAAATCAAATTATCTAAGCACTTTTATCAGAATTACTGGTGTGACTGGGATATTAACCCTTTATAGTTCACACATAGAAACAGTCTGATGTTCAGAATTTCAACCTCACACTGAAAAAAAAAAGAGGTAATATTACGGCAGCTGGGGCGCCAAAAAAATACTGTTGAATAACGGAAAATAACCATCTCATAAAAATACTGTAATTTTCCACGTCGTGGTTTTTCAGCCAGTAACTGCCAGTATCCTCTTTTTTCCGCATTATTTTTATTGGTGTTTAAGTTTTATATTGAAAGGTACACAAAGTAAATAATAATATACATAAGGAACATGAATCAAAACAACAAACACTCATACACACACCCATTCACACCATGTAGACTTGCACCAAATGATATACGCTGTAAAAAAATAAATAAATAAATAACATAAAAAAAGATATTATTCAGGCAGCTGGGGCGCCAAGAAAAATACTGGAAAATAACGGAAAATAACCATCTCATAAAAATACGGTAATTTTCCATAATTAAAATACAGTTTTTTGCCCTAAATTTACATGAGATTTTGCATTTTTTTAAATTAATTTTTTAGTGTTTAATGAAGAATATTTACATGTATTAAAACAATCAAATTATCTAAGCACTTTTTTTTTATCAGAATTACTGGTGTGACTGGGATATTAACCCTTTATAGTTCACTCATAGAAACAGTCTGATGTTCAGAATTTCAACCTCACACTGTAAAAAAAAAAAAAAACATAAAAAATTGGTAATATTACGGCAGCTGGGGCGCCAAAAAAATACTGTTAAATAACGGAAAATAACCATCTCATAAAAATACTGTAATTTTCCATAATTAAAATACAGTTTTTTCCCTAATTTACATGAGATTTTGCATATTTTTTTGACTTTTTAATGTTTAATAAAGAATATTTACATGTATTAAAAAAATCAAATTATCTAAGCACTTTTATCAGAATTACTGGTGTGACTGGGATATTAACCCTTTATAGTTCACACATAGAAACAGTCTGATGTTCAGAATTTCAACCTCACACTGTAAAAAAAAAAAAGGTAATATTACGGCAGCTGGGGCGCCAAAAAAATACTGTTGAATAACGGAAAATAACCATCTCATAAAAATACTGTAATTTTCCACGTCGTGGTTTTTCAGCCAGTAACTGCCAGTATCCTCTTTTTTCCGCATTATTTTTATTGGTGTTTAAGTTTTATATTGAAAGGTACACAAAGTAAATAATAATATACATAAGGAACATGAATCAAAACAACAAACACTCATACACACACCCATTCACACCATGTAGACTTGCACCAAATGATATACGCTGTAAAAAATAAATAAATAAATAAATAACATAAAAAAAGATATTATTCAGGTAGCTGGGGCGCCAAGAAAAATACTGGAAAATAACGGAAAATAACCATCTCATAAAAATACGGTAATTTTCCATAATTAAAATACAGTTTTTTGCCCTAAATTTACATGAGATTTTGCATTTTTTTAAATTAACTTTTTAATGTTTAATGAAGAATATTTACATGTATTAAAACAAGCACTTTTTATCAGAATTACTGGTGTGACTGGGATATTAACCCTTTATAGTTCACTCATAGAAACAGTTTGATGTTCAGAATTTCAACCTCACACTGTAAAAAAAAAAAAAAAAAAAAAAGTAAAAAAAACCCGGTAATATTACGGCAGCTGGGGCGCCAAAAAAATACTGTTAAATAACGGAAAATAACCATCTCATAAAAATACTGTAATTTTCCATAATTAAAATACACTTTTTGCCCTAATTTACATGAGATTTTGCATATTTTTTGACTTTTTAATGTTTAATAAAGAATATTTACATGTATTAAAACAATCAAATGACCTAGAAATATATATATATATATATATATATATATATATATATATATATAAATAATTTTCAGTGAGACTAAGTTGTACAATCCACTGATTAAAACTGTATTTGGACAGTTTATCAGTGCTTATACATGTTATACATTCAAAAAAATACATTTATTCAACATTTTTGTTGTGAAACTTCCCGTAATTACACAAGATATTTGTCAATTAACAAACAAGTCTGGTTAAACTAACAGAACAAATACTTTATGGTTAATTGTCAGTAATTTTATCTCGTTTTATTTATTTATTTATTTATTTTTTTACAGTATTAAACTTTAAATTAACAGTTTATTCTCATAAATAGAAAAGAAATATTTGTGAAAGTGATACATTTGCAAATGTATTTTAACTGTATTTTTCTGTGAAAAAAAAATCTTTTAAAAAATGGAAATTTTATGGTTATTCACCGGTACAGATTTTTCATGTTATTTTACATTTGACGTGTAAAATCACAGTCCATTTTTGTCATTTCATTGATAGTTTCCTGTATCTTAAAACTACAGGAAAAATCTTTGAAATAAACAGTGAAAATTCAGTTAAATTACAGATTTTTTTTTTTACAGTGCAGTGTGTTATTGGATGACATAACAAGATTTTACTTTTTTTTTTTTTTAATCAATTTTTTATTTATTTTCATTGTGCATCTCTAAAAGTACAATACAAAAACCAAGAAAGAAATTCACATTTTATGATGAAAGATTTTGTGACACACAGAGTATAAACCCCACCCCCCCAGAACCAGTGGTAACCCCCATACCAACCCAACCTGGATCTCAAAATACGAAAACAAGACTTTACTTTTGTGGAATTTTTCAACATTTTTTATTGTCATGTAGAAAATCAAGGTAAATGAAGTTATCGTATGTGGCAAAAAAATAAAAAATAAAAAATACAAGAAGTACGGAAGTGTATTGCATTCACACAAAAAATAAAATTCGGCTCTGTTTTTCCGAATTAACGAGATAATTATCTTGTAATTATGACAAAAAATAAGTAAAAAAAAAAAATTCAAAAAATTCAGCTCTGTTTTTCTGAATTAACGATATACTGTTTTCTGAAAAAAAAATTAAATTTGGATCTGTTTTTACGAGATAATTGTCTGGTTAATTCAGAAAAACAGAGCCAAATTTTTTTTTTTTCAGAAAACAGTATCTTGTTAATTCAGAAAAACAGAGCCGTTTTTGTTGTTTTTAAAGTTTTGCGCAGATGTCCGATGGAAAAGCGACCATAGACTGTATAAAAGAAACTGATGAGGCCGTTATAACACCACCCATTGGTTTTAGCTAGCTTGTTTTTTTGCTGCCAAAAATGGTAATGATAACATAAAAGGGTAGAAGAAGTGGAAGAAGAATCCCACAATTCCTTGCATTCCAACCTTAACTTCATCAGCATCAACATGACAGCCTGGATTTTCTACCTTACGTCATAACTTGCTAATACAGTCTACTCTCGTTATACCGCCAACTTCCGGTCACGGCCAAATTGGCGGTATTGCGAAAATGGCGTTACAACGGGTTGCGTCCATAATGTGCATGTCTTTACTATATGATGTCTATGCTGCCTCCGTTAACCCGTTCTAATTGCGTTTCTAAATAAATCTTGATTCTGTTATGTTGTAAGGGATCATTTAAAGTGGCGAAACATTTTAAACATTATTATACCGTGTCGGGAAATGACACCCCATCATCTTGAGGCTTTGGCTTAATCCCACGTCCTCTTCCCGACATCCTGACCTACTGAGTGTTCTGCGATAAATGAACGGTGGCCGTTCCGTAGACCTACTCGTAGCTTGTCGCGATCAGCGTCTGGCGCGTTTGTTTCAGTGCATTGTTAAAATTTATGTGTACTCGATGGCAATCACGCTGGCGGTATAACGGTCGGGAAATCAATGGTATAAGTGTTGTTTGTGCATGGAACTGGGCTGGCGGATGGCGATAGGCGGAAATGGCGGTAGCTAATGGAATAACGCATTGGGGATTTTTGTGCAATGGTTTTGGTCGGCGGTGAGTGAAAATGGCGGTATAACGGCGGGCGGTTTAACGAGAGTAGACTGTATTTGTGAACTTTAACCCTTTCATGCATTGTGGTCACTCCAGTGGACAGTTCTTCTCCAGCTGTTCTCTTGTATATTCATAGGTTTTGTTGTTTTAGTTCCATATGAGCCAACACAGTGGACACTTATGCAACATCCCATAATACACTGCAATTCATGCCATTACTATAACTGTGCTGTTCTTGATAAACCTGATCTGCAGTAACATGTTTAAGTGTAAATCAGTTGTTATTTGTTGGACAAAAAGAGTTGTTTTTTGCATATTATATGAGGTAATAACTAACATTAGAATTTGTTAAAATGTGAGAAAACATCCAATTAGCAGCCTTAAAAATGTTTTCATTTCATTGTTTTCATTTTACTTTCTGATATTAGGTTTGAAATACATATTTCTTTACTTCAAAAATTAAATGCATGGACATTTTTGTAACTCCATGAAAAAAAAAAAAAAAACTCGATCGCAATTTTTTTTTTATGCCTAAAGAGGTATAAAAAACTCCAGAAAAAAAAAAAAAATCTTGACTAAGGTTCTCATAAGTCATGCATGAAAGGGTTAAATCAAACAAATCATCGTATTTGTGATTTAATGGAAAAACTGACATTACGCACTTCTGTTTTTTCGACATTTAGGAAATATGGGTAAAATTTTGAGCAGATGTCCAATGGAAAAGCGACTACTGTCTTGTAATGTGTGCAGAAATGACCAAAAACAGTCACTTCCCTGATAAAGGGTTAACATGTTTAAGGGTCAGTAGGTGTGATTATATCTGTGGTGTATTCTAGACTGAACAATAACACACAGTTGTTCCCATGGCGACGTCTGTGCAGAGAAGGGATCTATCTATCTATCTATCTATCTATCTATCTATCTATCTATCTATCTATCTATCTATCTATCTATCTATCTATCTATCTATCTATCTATCTATCTATCTATCTATCGTTCTATCGTTCTATCGTTCTATCGTTCTATCTATCGTTCTATCGTTCTATCTATCGTTCTATCGTTTTATCTATCTATCTATCTATCTATCTATCTATCTATCTATCTATCTATCTATCTATCTATCTATCTATCTATCTATCTATCTATCGTTCTATCGTTCTATCGTTCTATCGTTCTATCGTTCTATTTATCGTTCTATTTATCGTTCTATCTATCTATCTATCTATCTATCTATCTATCTATCTATCTATCGTTCTATCTATCGTTCTATCTATCTATCGCTCTATCATTCTATCTATCGTTCTATCGTTTTATCTATCTATCTATCTATCTATCTATCTATCTATCTATCTATCTATCTATCTATCTATCTATCTATCTATCTATCTATCTATCTATCGTTCTATCTATCGTTCTATCGTTCTATCGTTCTATCGTTCTATCGTTCTATTTATCGTTCTATTTATCGTTCTATCTATCTATCTATCGTTCTATCTATCGTTCTATCTATCTATTGCTCTATCATTCTATCTATCGTTCTATCGTTTTATCTATCTATCTATCTATCTATCTATCTATCTATCTATCTATCTATCTATCTATCTATCTATCTATCTATCTATCTATCTATCTATCTATCTATCTATCTATCTATCTATCTATCTATCTATCTATCTATCTATCTATCTATCTATCTATCTATCCAGTGTCATCCAGGACGGACTGAGTGAAACCCCATCGTAAACATGTGGGTTCAGACACTTCATCAGCTCTGTGACAGTATTTCTGCTCATCTGCTCATCAGTGGGCTGTGTGTGGACGGATGGACATTCACCGGCAAAAACACACACTCACTGTGCACATTAAAAATCTAAACTGTTCTGGTCAAATAATCACAGCCTCTCAACATCAACGTGGTCACAAGTAACTCATTCACTGGTTTGGGTTACATCTAAGCCATGTTTGGAATAATGTCGTTTAGTTTGTGTTCTGGCCACAAACGAAACACACAATGTCGATGCACTTTAGTCTTCAGTTTCTATCACTGAACGTGGACAGAAGAAGAACACCAATACAACAAGAAGGTTCTTCCAGGAGTAAAGCACCTGATGTAGTCGGACTACACCTACTTTTCAAAACACCGTAGATCACTGAAATCACTGTTACACTTGTATCGCTGTTTCACTTTACATCACTGCCCTGAAATGTGTAAATAAATCAGAAGTCTTTGTTGACAGTACTGTACAGGAAGCTCTTTTAGACGAAATTCTTTCGTAAGTGTATTTTCGAGTATATGTACTAACTTTAATGTCAGCCTGGTACTAACCCACCTGTTTTAGTTTGTCTGTGTTCTGTCTTGTGCTGTCTGCAAAGCTGCAGAATACTGGAATTTACCTCAGGATTAAAAAAGTATCTGTCTATCTATCTATCTATCTATCTATCTATCTATCTATCTATCTATCTATCTATCTATCTATCTATCTATCTATCTATCTATCTATCTATCTATCTATCTATCTATCGTTCTATCGTTCTATCGTTCTATCGTTCTATCTCTCTATCTCTCGTTCTATCGTTCTATCGTTCTATCTATCGTTCTATCTCTCTATCTCTCGTTCTATCGTTCTATCGTTCTATCTATCTATCTATCTATCTATCTATCTATCTATCTATCTATCTATCTATCTATCTATCTATCGTTCTATCTATCGTTCTATCTATCGTTCTATCTATCTATCTATCTATCTATCTATCTATCTATCTATCTATCGTTCTATCTATCTATCTATCTATCTATCTATCTATCTATCTATCGTTCTATCGTTCTATCGTTCTATCGTTCTATCTCTCGTTCTATCGTTCTATCTATCTATCTATCGTTCTATCTCTCTATCTCTCGTTCTATCGTTCTATCTATCTATCTATCTATCTATCTATCTATCTATCTATCTATCTATCTATCTGTCTATCTATCTATCTATCTATCTATCTATCGTTCTATCGTTCTATCGTTCTATCTATCGTTCTATCTATCGTTCTATCTATCTATCTATCTATCTATCTATCTATCTATCTATTGTTCTATCTATCGTTCTATCTATCGTTCTATCTATCTATCTATCTATCTATCTATCTATCTATCTATCTATCTATCTATCTATCTATCTATCTATCTATCTATCGTTCTATCTATCGTTCTATCTATCTATCTATCTATCTATCTATCTATCTATCTATCTATCTATCTATCTATCTATCTATCTATCTATCTATCTATCTATCGTTCTATCTATCTATCGTTCTATTTATCGTTCTATCTATTGTTCTATCTATCGTTCTATCTATCTAGCTCTCTATCTATCTATTGTTCTATCGTTCCATCTATCTATCTATCTATCTATCTATCTATCTATCTATCTATCTATCTATCTATCTATCTATCTATCTATCTATCTATCTATCTATCTATCTATCGTTCTATCGTTCTATCGTTCTATCGTTCTATCTATCGTTCTATCTATCGTTCTATCGTTTTATCTATCTATCTATCTATCTATCTATCTATCTATCTATCTATCTATCTATCTATCTATCTATCTATCTATCGTTCTATCTATCGTTCTATCTATCGTTCTATCTATCGTTCTATCTATCTATCTATCTATCTATCTATCTATCTATCTATCGTTCTATCTATTGTTCTATCTATCGTTCTATCTATCTAGCTCTCTATCTATCTATTGTTCTATCGTTCCATCTATCTATCTATCTATCTATCTATCTATCTATCTATCTATCTATCTATCTATCTATCTATCTATCTATCTATCTATCTATCTATCTATCTATCTATCTATCTATCTATCTATCGTTCTATCGTTCTATCGTTCTATCTATCGTTCTATCATTCTATCTATCGTTCTATCGTTCTATCTATCGTTCTATCGTTTTATCTATCTATCTATCTATCTGTCTATCTATCTATCTATCTATCTATCTATCTATCTATCTATCTATCTATCTATCTATCTATCTATCTATCTATCTATCTATCTATCTATCTATCTATCTATCTATCGTTCTATCGTTCTATCTATCTATCTATCTATCTATCTATTGTTCTATCGTTCCATCTATCTATCTATCTATCTATCTATCTATCTATCTATCTATCTATCTATCTATCTATCTATCGTTCTATCGTTCTATCGTTCTACCGTTCTATCGTTCTATCTATCGTTCTATCTATCGTTCTATCATTCTATCTATCGTTCTATCGTTCTATCTATCGTTCTATCGTTTTATCTATCTATCTATCTATCTATCTATCTATCTATCTATCTATCTATCTATCTATCTATCTATCTATCTATCTATCTATCTATCTATCTATCGTTCTATCGTTCTATCGTTCTATCTATCTATCTATCTATCTATCTATTGTTCTATCGTTCCATCTATCTATCTATCTATCTATCTATCTATCTATCTATCTATCTATCTATCTATCTATCTATCTATCTATCTATCGTTCTATCGTTCTATCGTTCTATCGTTCTACCGTTCTATCTATCGTTCTATCATTCTATCTATCGTTCTATCGTTCTATCTATCGTTCTATCGTTTTATCTATCTATCTATCTATCTATCTATCTATCTATCTATCTATCTATCTATCTATCTATCGTTCTATCGTTCTATCTATCTATCGTTCTATCTATCTATCGTTCTATCTATCGTTCTATCTATCTATCGTTCTATCTATCTATCGTTCTATCTATCTATCTATCTATCTATCGTTCTATCTATCTATCGTTCTATCGTTCTATCGTTCTATCGTTCTATCTCTCTATCTCTCGTTCTATCTCTCTATCTCTCGTTCTATCGTTCTATCTATCTATCTATCTATCTATCTATCTATCTATCTATCTATCTATCTATCTATCTATCTATCTATCTATCTATCTATCGTTCTATCTCTCGTTCTATCGTTCTATCTATCTATCTATCTATCTATCTATCTATCTATCTATCGTTCTATCGTTCTATCTATCTATCTATCTATCTATCTATCTATCTATCTATCTATCTATCTATCGTTCTATCGTTCTATCGTTCTATCGTTCTATCTATCGTTCTATCATTATATCGTTCTATTTATCGTTCTATCTATCGTTCTATCATTCTATCGTTCTATCATTCTATCGTTCTATCTATCTATCTATCTATCTATCTATCTATCTATCTATCTATCTATCTATCTATCTATCTATCGTTCTATCGTTCTATCGTTCTATCTATCGTTTTATCATTCTATCGTTCTATCATTCTATCTATCTATCTGTCTATCGTTCTGTCGTTCTATCTATCTATCTATCTATCTATCTATCTATCTATCTATCTATCTATCTATCTATCTATCTATCTATCTATCTATCTATCTATCGTTTTATCGTTCTATCTATCTATCTATCTATCTATCTATCTATCTATCGTTCTATCGTTCTATCTATCTATCTATCTATCGTTCTATCGTTCTATCGTTCTATCGTTCTATCTATCGTTCTATCTATTGTTCTATCGTTCTATCTATTCTGAGTTTATCCATTTTATTTGACCCTCTAATAATTGAACTGGTCTGTTTAGAATTTTTTTTCCATTAATAAGGTAAAATAAAAGAAGTGCCTGCCATGTCAATAAGATCAACATATGAAATGATGATGATGAGTGCTACTCCAGTCAGTGGAACAATATTTACTAAAACATTCAAAACAGCGACTGTAAAATTACAAAAACTAAAAGAA
Source organism: Sphaeramia orbicularis (assembly GCF_902148855.1). Classification (NCBI taxonomy): domain Eukaryota; kingdom Metazoa; phylum Chordata; class Actinopteri; order Kurtiformes; family Apogonidae; genus Sphaeramia; species Sphaeramia orbicularis. Next base: position 5,658,646 of record NC_043961.1, on the reverse strand, counting down.
TAAGATACGAAAATATAATAAAAAATGTAAAAAAAAAAAAAAAAAAAGAATTTGTTTTGTTTTTTGTTTTTGTTAATGGAGAAGGTTGGTGTACTTGTTCTTGTTTTTGGGTTTGTTTGCATGTAAAAAAAAGGAAATTTTGCAACAATTTATTTTCAATTGATTTGTCATATTTGATACAGTGTTTGTATTGCCTAATTTCTACAAAACTCCAAATAAACAAAGGTTGGGGGGGGAAATGTACAATTTAACAATGTAATACACAAATCGAGCTTAGTGTAATAAAAAAAAAAATTAAACTGGATAAATATGAAAAGGCGCAAATGTACAGTATTAACAAACATTATGTATATCTATGAACAATATTAACATGTATTACCATAAATAACTATATATATATATATATATATATATATATATATATATATATATATATATATATCTATGAAACTGTATATTTATCTCTATTACAGTGTTAACAGTGTGCATTTCATTTGTAATGAATTCTCCTTCCAGTCTTTCATGACTTGTCTTTTCTGATCTCATGATATTTTCCATCTTGGCTGAGGAAAAGAAGTTGGGAAAAGTTATTCTAAAGGATATGTTTTTTTTGTTTTTTTTTCTCTAATCATACGTTTAATTTCCAGCTCCCAACCATCTGGTTACCACCTTTCCACTGCTCAGCTTAATGACATTACAGCCTGATCTGTGAAGCAACTCAAAAGCCACATTTGGAAATCTGTTTCAGTTGTTTAACTAAGCACATGTGAAGCAGAGCAGCGGTGATCCTGTAGCATGACATGAATAATATAATAGTCAAATATCCATGTATTTGGAATAAATGTAGTTTATTTATGAGAGTTTATAAAATGAACCCAGAATGATGACACTAAACTGTGTCACTTTACAAACATTCATACTTGTCAAATGTTTTTTTCACAAATTTTCATAAAAAAATACATTTTCCTGAAAATATAAGTAATTATCAACCAAAAAATATAAGTTTGGTGTAGACTATTGTGATATTAAGCTTCCCTTGACTTCACCCAATAGGTGTTTGGGTCTTTAACGGTTAAGAAAGGTTAAAAATAGAGAAAAACTAGAAAAGCACTAACAACATTTCCTGAAAATTTCATCAAACCCCCCCCCCCCCATCACCACCAAAATTTAATCATTTGTTCCGTGTGACAGTATCAACATTTCCTGAAAATTTCATCCAAATCCATCCCTAACTTTTTGAGTTATCTTGCACACGGAGAGACAAACAGACAAACCCTGATGAAAACATAACCCCCCACTGTTCCTTGGCGGAGGTAATAATAGTCAAATATCAGTGTATTTGGAATAAATGTAGTTTATTTATGAGAGTTTATAAAATGAACCCAGAATGACGGCACTAAACTGTGTCACTTTATGAACATTCACGCTCATAAAACTCTTAAGAAGTTTTTTCCCACAATTTTTTTCTCATTTCTACGACGGCGTATTAGAGCCACATAAGAAAAAAAAAAAAAAAACGCCTTTCACCACGGGAATAAAGTCGTTATATTTTGAGAATAAAGTAATTATTTATCGTTAATTCTCGTTTCCCATTAAACGATGACTTTATTCTCGAAATATAACGACTGTATTCTCGTTAAATGAGTTTTTTTAAACTACAACTTTGTTCTTGCTAAATACTGACTTTATTCTCATTACGTAATGAGTTTTTTTAAAACTACGACTTTATTCTCGTTAAATAATGACTTTATTCTTGAAATGTAACAACTTTATTCTCGTTAAATACTGAGTTTTTTAAAACTACAACTTTATTCTCATTAAATAATGACTTTATTGTCGAAATATAACAACTTTATTCACATTAAATGAGTTTTTTTAAACTACAACTTTGTTCTTGCTAAATACTGACTTTATTCTCATTAAGTAATACGTTTTTGAAAACTACGACTTTATTCTCGTTAAATAATGACTTTATTCTCGAAATATAACAACTTTATTCTCGTTAAATGACTTTTTTTAAACTCCAACTTTGTTCTTACTAAACACTGACTTTATTCTCGTTAAGTAATGAGTTTTTTAAAACTATGACTTTATTCCCGTTAAATAATGACTTTATTCTCGAAATATAAGGACTTTATTCTCATGAAATGAGGTTTTTTAAAACCATGACTTTATTCTCGTTAAATAATGACTTTATTCTTGAAATATAACGACTTTATTCTTGTAGTGACAAGCGTTTTTATTTCCTTATGTGGCCCTAATACGCTGTCATACATTTCAAAATACATGTTCCTGAAAATATAAGTAATTATCTACCCAAAAATATAAATTTGGTGCAGATTATTGTAATTTACTTATTTTTGACCGGATGTTAACCTTCCCTTGACTTCGCCCAATAGGTGTTTGGGTCTTTAAGGGTTAAGAAAGGTTAAAAATAGAGAAAAAATGCTAAGAATTTGGGAACTGCCACAAAAGTACCACTGGGTCTTTGCAGGTTAAAAGGCTGAAAGTCCACATTTCAATCATAGTTTGACTTCTTCATTTCAGAGGCGACTTTACAACATTTGTGTCACTGTCCAAATACTTTAGGTCCTGAGTGTATGTGGTATTTGGATTGAATAATCAGAACGTGTTAGAAATCATTCGGAGCAAACTGTTGAACACAGGGTTGGATTTGTTTTGGATTCCTCCAAATATTACATGAAGATTATGAACATAGATGATATCAGCGGCCGAGTCGCTGCACCCAATGGAAACTGTTGCCCACTACGTTATCCCCTCTGTGGTCAGAGCGCTAACTCAATCTTTCAATCATTAGCGTGTCTGGAATATTTGGAAAGTTTTCCGCTCCTACAAATCTTGTGGAAGATATCGATCAACCACAATGTTTTATGAATGTTCAGTTGGGAGGGACCCGCCCGACCCACCCGGCTAAACCGAATAAGGCGGTGTGGTTGCACCCAGGGTAAAGGTCGTCTGATGGAGCTTCGAGTCAAACACACTTAAAAAAAACAAACAAACTATGATTTATTATTCATATCTTATGTGAATTCACGAGATGTTTCTGTAAGACTTTTGTTTGTCTATTGAAGTTTTGTTTTCCTCTCTAATTCTGTTTCTTGCCATTACAAACACAGACCAAAGGGAATATTTTTTCTGATTGTTTGCTCTGTTTTGCATTGATATTTAGGCGCCTTGTACTGAAGAGGATGTGTAGGATGAGTTTGAGCTGCACTGCAGATTTCACAGTCATTGCATGTAGTTTTATTACGTAAAGCAGTGTGTCTGTTGGGTGAGACAAACCTCTGCTAACAAATATAGGCGTCCATTTATGGTCAGAATTGGCATAATAATCATAATAATAATAATAATAATAATAATAATAATAATAATCACTGAGCTCAATAAGAAATAGTGACATTGCACTTTACTAACTTATTTAGGTATTTATTCAATTTCTTTGCTCTATTTATTATTATTGTGACTTCAAATTTTATTTTTTTTTAAATTTTATGTCCTTAACCTAGTTTTTATCCCGGATTGTTTTTATCTTTTCTGGTTTTTATTGTGTTTTATTGCATCTTGTTTTTATTTATTTGATCTTATCTGTTTTATTCCTTTACTTATCCATGCTGCTATACCGCTGAATGGTGGAACACTGAGCGCTTTTTGTCCTGTCTGTAAGCGTGATCAAGTGCCTGTCTTACATGTTTAATGTATGTGTTGTTGTAATGCCAAGGCAATCACCTAGACTGCAAAACAAATCTACCCACGGGTACAAATAAAGTAACCTTGACCTTGAATAATAATAATAATAATAATAATAATAATAATAATAATTATTATTATTATTATTATTATTATTATTATTATTATTATAACTAGAAAAGAGCGCAGAGCTCTGTCAAGGCACTCCCCCCAATCACCACCAAATGTAATAATTTGTTCCTTGTGCCAGTATCAACATTTCCTGAAAATTTCATCCAAATCTGTCCATAACTTTTATGCGTTATCTGGCTAACAGACAGTCAAACCTCTATGAAAACATAACCTCCGCCGTTCTTTGGCAGAGGGGGAGGAGGAGGAGGAGGAGGAGGAAGAGGAAGAGGAAGAGGAAGAGGAAGAAGAAGAAGAAGAAGAAGAAGAAGAAGAACTTTATTTATACCGTATGCCCCAAAAAAATTACAATCGGAATTTCAGAAGGACCAATAAAGGCTCCGGTTTCAAAGAACTACAACCTTCAGTCAGTGATTTAAGGGTTCACGCTTTACTGGGTTAAACAAGTTTTCCAGCAAGAAACGTTCATTACTTGAAAAGACTTGAATGTCATGGTGCATACATTTGACATCAGCTGTTGGTAACTCCACAGCAGGGGTGTCAAACTCAGTTTAGTTCAGGGGCCACATCCAGCCTAATATGATCTAAAGTGGGCCGGAAAAGTAAAATAATATAAATAATAGGATAACAACTTTTGAGTGAAAAAAGTAAAATTCCGTAATGAAAATGTTTACATCTACGAATTGTACTTGAACATAACATGAACAAATATGAACAACCTGAAAATTCTTTAGTAAAATAAGTGCAATGTTAACAATATTACACCTTAGTTTATCATTTATACACGTGAATCACAACTTACAGATCACAGTGGATCTACAAATACAGAAAACATTAAATAACAGCATAAATATTATTAAAATTCCACGTACTTCTCTTAAGACATTTCAGATATTCACATTTTTTGTTAAAGGCTAGACTGTAAATGTAAATATTTTAGTGTAATTTTACTTTTTTTTTTACACTAAAACAGAGACAAATTTACAGTTCTCATTATTTATAGGTTATTATGATAGTATTTTACTGGTCTAATCCACTTTAGACTGAAATGACCTAAAAAGGATTTTAACATCCTTGATTGTTAATATCTTCAGTGTAATTTTTGCATTTTACAAATTCATCCAAGGGGTCGGATTGGACCCTTTGGCGGGCCGAATTTGGCCCCCGGGCCGCATGTTTGACATCTGTGCTCTACAGTATCTGGAAATACTACATCCTTCAAACAGATGCTGTATGTTTAATGTACATGCAAACCTTGTATATGCTGACAAGAACTTTTTGTTGTAGTTTTTTAATGCTAGGACTTAGTCATTTGTTGTTATTAGCTTGCTCTGCTTGTAAACCAATTGCCGTCTCTGTTGTTTACATCCATAATAGTCTGTACTGATTTTGATGTAGAGATTCCAGTTCAGTTGCACTGCGCAAATCCTTATTCTTCTTACAAAACTGAAACTCATACATGGAAATTGATATTTGAAAAAACTGTTTTTTTTTGGTTGTTCAGAAGGACCAATAAAGGCTCCAGTTTCAAAGAACTGGAATTTTCTGTCAGTGTTTTAATGGTTCAGGCTTTACAGGGTTAAAAGATGTCACTGATTCTGCAGCCTTATCTCCTCGGGCAGGTCGTTCCAAAGTCGAGGGGCTCTAGTGGAGAAGGCGTAGTCACCTTTTGATTTAAGCCTCGACCTTGGAACAGCCAGGAGCCCCCCCGAGGATCTAAGGCTACGTACTGGCTCACAAGTGACTAGCATGTCAGCTATGTAGCTAGGGGCCAGGTTCATTCAGGCTTTAAAAGTGATCAATAAAATCTTAAAATCAGTTCTAAAATGCACAGGAAGCCACTGGAGCGAAGCCAGGATTGGGCTGATGTGATGTCGTCTGTTCAAACCAGTGAGAAGTGAATGCATGACTTTGTTCTTAGCACTAGTAGGAAATTGACATTTGTCCAGTACTGTGTTTTTTTGGACATTCCCATTAGCCTTAGCTGCAGTTTTAGTTCTGTTTAATGTCCGTTACTTAATGTCAGCTCCAATAAAAGTAGAGTTTGATGCTGTGCAGTGATATGTAATGCCAAAGTTAGCATGTTATAGTAGCATAACGACTTTACCATGTCCCCTCCGTTCTGCTCCACTGTGCCAAAACAACCCTACTTGACTTTTAGTTTTGTTTTCAAGTTAAATTGAAGTCATTACCGACCTTAACCATACTTCCAGGGTGCTGTATGCGATTTTTAAATATGAGCGCTGGACTGTAAAAACTGCTTCCAAAATCTGTCAGTGCTGTACTTCTGGGGTCTGGACCACAGACACTGGATGAAGCAACACAAAAGAGACTTTGGCTGAAAATTTTCATCAGAAACTGTGTCGGTGGGTGGTTTGTCGGTGCAGGGACTTCCTCTAAACTGCCTGTGAATGTTAGAGTGAGTGGTTGTTTGTATGTGGCAGGAACCTTTGGTGGTCAGGATAGGGAAAGGCTCCGCAATCCCCATGAGGACTAAATGATGCATAAATGGATAGAAGGTGGATAGATAGAAACTACTTAGGTTATTGGGTATTTTTTTCCAAACCAAAGCAGTCCTTTTTTATGGTGTTTATCCAGTGTGAAAACTTACGTCTTGGTCTTTTGTTTGTTTGTGTATCATACGACACTGGGTGCCTTCAATGGTTGCTGACACCTCCTGATATGCTTCGTGCAAATGCTAATTGCTAATGCTAATTCTAGGTACTAATCCTAATGTATCCGGATGGGTAAATTGCAGAGACAAATCTTCCAGTTCGTGCGAAATCTGGAGTTTGTAGACATTCATGGACGGAGCGTGTCTACGATGTCCAGATTTTGTACAAACCCATCATTCGTAAGAATCTTTGTGGCCTAGGCATTAGCGCACTTTCCTTGAAAATGACAGCGTCTGAAAAAAATGAAAGAAACAGGCGTTTTTGGTCTGTTTTTCCATTTTAGATAGATAGATAGATAGATACTTTATTGATCCTTTGCAGGAAATTGCTTCGTTACGACAGCAGCAGTACAAGAAAAAAACACACTGACCCATCACGTGAACATCCCACAAACAACCAACGATGGAACAAAGAAGTAAACAGAATAAAAGATATATATATATATAATATGTACAATACAAGTAATGTAAATAATACAATAACCCAAACACCTAAGTATGCACAGCATACAATAATTTATTGCACAGCGATATTAAAGAGTCTAATAGCAGCAGGCAGCAAGGACCTCCTACTGTGTTCAGTCTTGGACCGAGGGGGGATCAGTCTGTGGCTGAAGGTGCTCTCTCTCTGAACACCTCCAGATGGTGCAGTGGGTGAGATGCATTCTTCAAAATAGAGTCCAGTTTCCTGAGCATTCTCACCCCAGCCACCTGCTGAACTGTGTCCAGTCCAGTCCCAATGATGGAGCTCACTTTCTTAATGAGTTTGTTCAGTCTGTTTCTGTCAGAAATGCGAGCTCCCTCCCCCCAACACACCACACCAAAAAACAGGGCACCAGCCACCACAGTCTGGTAGAAGCTACACAGAAGAGGCTTGGAGATCTTGAAAGACTTTAATCTCCATAGGAAATACAGTCTACTTTACCCCTTCTTGTGCAGAGTCTCCATATGACAGGACCAGTCCAACTTGTTCTCCAGTTGAACTCCCAGGTACCTGGAACTGGAGACAGCTTCTACCTCTGTGTCATGGATGGTGACTGGCACCAGTTTGGATCTCTTCCTCCTAAAGTCCAAAACCATTTCCTTGGTCTTGGAAATGTTCAGTTGGAGGTGGTTGAGGTCACACCAGTCCACAAAGTCACACCAGTCCACAAAGAACTCAGGTAGTAACTTTCTTTTTTGTTACTAGAAAGAGAAAACGAAAATCAATCCATTTTTTTTAAAATTTGGTTTGTCTGTTCTGACACTGAAAAAGAAAAACACCTTGAAATTCAATTTTAATTCTTCTATTTTAAAATGAAAATCAATTAAACAGTAGTTTTTCTTTTGTTTCTGAAAAGAAAATCCAATTACCAAAAGGTACACTGACCCCACTTACTCCTTAGAAAAGCGACTTACAGTTTTCATTTCTAAACTCGCATACAACGCTAAGTCTGTATCGAAGCTATGCTAAACGAAAACCTGGTGCTTTGCTCAATCTTTGACCAACAAGGGGTTATTTAACCATTATCAGATCCTATAACCATGTTAATACCTCAAAGTAATATTAAACGTCCTCATAGTATATCCTACTGAGTAAGTATAACACGTGTTGAGTGGATCACTGTGTTGTAAAACTGAATTACACACTGTATGTTCAAAACAAGATGCTGAGAGTATGACTAATCAACACGCCTTCTGTTGCACCCATCACTTCTCGCATGGCATTCTTAATGACCAAATGTTGCACGAACAGTTGGACAGACCTTCAATGACTTTATGCACATGACCTCATGCTTGGTAGTGGTGTTTATAAGCTGTTAAATATCAATAAAACATCGTAGCCATTTATTCACCATTTAAGGGTCACGTTCTCCTGAGGTCATCCATTTTGGTTCTGATGATTTGGAAACAGTTTTCATGCTGTGATCCCGTCATGTGCATTTATGTCATGGCTCTCAAAATCAGAAGAAAAGCCAAGGCTGACTTCATGTGCAACAGCTTGATCTTTTCAGAGTATCTGTACATCAGCTGGTTCCAATGTGACAGAACAGGGTGTGTGTTTTGTGTCTAATAATACAGTTTCTCAGATGTCCCCGTCTGCGTTCTGTGAAAACTCTGTAAACTGCTTCAGCCTTCACCACTGAAATAAGCAATCATGTTTTTCAAAAAATGGAGGCTTTGTTTCCGCCTCATGCTGGCTCACTTCACTCTTCACAACTGTGTAATGTGGCTGTCCTTCGGGACCGGGCAAGGAAGGTAGGGACCTTGAGGCAGTAAGCTCTTTTTCCTTCTGTTCTTTTTTTAATTCTCTGCTTTCGAATGACGCACTGGAAATGAAGCTGGCCACCAGAGCTGTGTGGTGGAGGCGACTTTCTGCACCACTGGCACAATTCAAACATTGGAAAGAGGCCCGTCCATCCCTGAGGCCTGACAGAAACCAGGACCCAGAGGATGGGGCAGACGCTCTGAGTGATCTGCCCCTGGAAACATTCTCACTACAACCAAGACAACAGATGTCTCTGTTTGGGAACAAATGGGGATGTTTGCAAAGCCCCCTCAAAACATCAGTGGTAGCACTTTCAATTACAGCGCAACAATAACCTGGCAAAACTTGGGCAATAGATTAATGATTAAAATCTAACAATTAGCTATACCGACGTAATTACCATATACTTGTTGAAGTCATTATTACCCTGCCACCCAAAGGGGAGGCAAGGGGTATTGTTTTTGGTTTGGTTTGTTTCTTTGTTTGTTAACACGTTACCAGCAAAAGGATCAGTTGAATTCATACCAAATTGTGTTTATAGATTGCCAATGACCCAGATTAGATGTGATCACATTTTGGGACTAGTCGATCAAAGTTCAAATGTTTTGTGAATTTAAAAACAAAAAAATTTCCCCCGTCTATACTGTAAAAGCCAAGTGGCCTCTGTGTGAGTGTATGTGTGTCTGGGGACTTACACAAAATCCATACAGAGCTGACTGCTGCAGTTTGTCATACTTATGTATTTTTGGTCAAGGAACAGACTAGTGAAAAGAGCAAGTTGATAGGACCAGTATTTTGGGAGATATTAGTAATTTTGGAATACAATAGCCTTACAATCCCATTGCTATACCCAGAGCACTTTGGCGGTGACTGCTGGACAAATGTGGTACAACATGCATGAATACGCAACAGCGTAAAAACGACCACATCTAGAACCTGTGGAACTCCACAGGTCAACACTCTAGTTTACTTATAATGGCTGAAATGTGTCTATGCTGACATCAGCACACACACAGACATGCCTGGTAGACCTCCAAAAGGAGACCATGATGGGTACCCTCATCAGGTACCTGAACCATCTCAGCTCCTCTCAGTGTGGAGGAGAATCAGTTGTCAAAGTCAAAGTCATCTTTATTGTCAGTTCTGAAATGTACATTGGATACAGAGAGAGCCGAAATTGCTGGACTCTAAGGCCCCACAGTTCAAGTAAACACAGAGTGCAAACTAGAAGCACTCGGAGAACGCAGACCTCCGCCAAGGCTGATCAGTGGCACCCCCCGTGGGCCCCCCCACCCCCGATCACCACCAAAATTTAATCATTTCTTCCTTATCCCATTTCCAACAAACCCTGAAAATTTCATCCAAATCTGTCCACAACTTTTTGAGTTATGTTGCACACTAACGGACGGACAAACAGACAAACAAACAAACAAACAAACAAACCCTGGCAAAAACATAACCTCCTTGGCGGAGGTAATAACATAGAAGAGTGTAAAAGTGCAGTAGAGGAGTAACAAAAGAACAATCAAGGTGTATCTGTGCATCACTTGCACTAATGTGGCGATGGTTTTGGGGGGGGGGGGGGGGGTTAGAGTCCCGAGTTTGAGTGTGTGAGGGGGGGTAGAGCAGGGAGGGAGTTCCGCATTCTGATAGCCTGGTGGAAGAAGCTGTCTTTCAGTCTGCTGGTCTTAGCCCTCAGGCTCCGCAGTCTCCTCCCTGATGGCAGGAGGCTGAAGAGGCTGTGAGACGGGTGGGTGGGGTCCTTTATGATGTGGACGGCTTTCTGGGTGAGGCGGGTGTTATAGATGTCCTGAAGGGAGGGGACAGGGGCTCCAATGATCTTCTTAGCTGCTCTCACTCTACGCTGGAGGGTCCTTTTGCAGGATGCGGTGCAGGCACCGAACCACACAGTGATGAGCTGGCCAGGACGCCCTGGATGGGGCCTCTGTAAAATGTGTGCATGACAGGGGCGGGGGCTCTGGCTCTCCTAAGTTTGTCAGAAGTGGAGTCGACTCCTGACACCAAACCCCTCTTCTGATCTCCTTAGCAGTGTTTCTCAAACTGTGGGACAGGCCCCCCGAGGGGGTAAGAAGGCTTACCAGGGGGGTCATGGGATCACTCCTAGGTGGTTCTTTTTTTTCTTCTTCAGGTTAGAACAAGTAACAGGTGGAACTAATGTTTTAGCGTTGGCGCACCCTGGACTCATTTTAGGGATGTACAACAAACCAGTCTACTGCCATGGTGATCTGTCACTAGACTGGACAAAGAGTTTAGGTTTGGAGAATGGACAAGGACCGGACTGGAAAAGACACATGGGAGATGTTTGTGTTTTTGACCAGTTTGGACAGTTTGGACTTTAATGTTCTGCGATGTGCAATGGAAATGGGCTCACTGACCCACTGGTATTGTTAAAATGTTCATCTTTGGTACCAAAATTTGTTTGTTGTTCTAAAAATAAGTAACTTTATTGTCATAGCTGTAAGATAATCGCGCATTTCCTATTTTTATTTGGAAAAATGTTGTCTTCGGGAGCAGTCTGGTTGAGTTTATTTGTATTGTTAAAGCAAAAAATCTAAGTTATTTTTAATTTAAACAAAAAATTCAAGGAACATAGAAAGTATTTGTTACAATAATGAATGAATGAATAAATTTATTTTTGGTTTTCCATCAGTCATTGTACTCAGTACATCAATTGTAATAAACATAAAAACCAAAAGGAATAGGCCAGAAGCAAAAGCTTATTTTTCGCCTATCCTGTTCAACTAAAACACTGCTTATGTCAACTTAAATGTGTACAGCATCAAGTGTTCACACCATAATAACAAATAAATTAAAAAAAAAAAGTCAACAACAAAAACACATCTAACATCTCAATTCACTATTTCGGAATAATTTAACCTTAAAGTACTTTTTTTTTTTTTTTTTCATAATTTCACCCCCACAATCCCAATTCATCTAGACTTCACATCTGCCCCCACTCTAATCCACTCACACATATCAAAATCTCTGAAATTGGAATTATTCGCTCTTAATTCCAAGAAACCACACCTGAACTTTGCAACAATACTATTTTTATCCTTCCTGTTCCCTATACCTATTTAGAATCAATTCTTTATACCTCTTTTTAAATACATTTATGTTTGTACTTTCCTTTATCTCCTGTTCTAGATTGTTCCACAAAGTCACTCCACAGCTTGTTCTGCACATACTTTTCATTGTTGTTCTTACTTTATGCTTTTTAAAATGTAGCTCCCCCCTTAGATTGGAGCCTCCTTCTCTTTCAGTGAAAATTCTCCAAATATTTTTTGCCAATAAATTATTTCTTGCTCTTTACATTATCTGCGCTGTTTTAAATTTAACCAAATCCATGAATAATCAATATTGATGTTTCTTTCAATAAAAGTTAGAATTGTACCACTGTTACAGTGTTGTTGGGGTTGAGGGGGGGCTGGAGGTTTTTCCACAGAAAAAGACTGAGATCCACTGGTTTAGAGTAACTCCAACCACCTGCTGCTTGTATTCACAGCCTTGTTCTTTGGGTCATTACTCAGACGTCATGGTCATAGGGTAATTTAAGGACACAGCCCAGCAGGGGACATTTGAGGGCTTTGGCTTTTAGCTGTTAGTTTTACAGAGTAAGATAAATGTATTTGCTCCATTTCCACAGAGCTTTTCCTTAATACGATATCTCTATTGTTTGTAGCAAGTTGATGCTTGTGTAGTTTTGTGAGGTGAACAACCTTAAAGCAAAAGAGCTGCAGGATGTGACTTACACACCAGGTACATGCTAAAAACCTCAGATCAGTGTTTTTTCCTCAAGCTGCTCCCTGTGGGAAGCTGTTGTAAGGTACGCAGTTCATTCAAATTCCCTGTAGCACAAAGCTTTGAAAGCCCACACAGGCGTTTCAGCAAGGGACCGCCAACACATACGCAAGTAACATAGGAGAATATGTTCCCCTCATGTTCCTCCTCTTTTGTTTTTCAGACTTGGCTCGTTCCTGTATGTCTGTGCGAGACCTTTCAGTGGCGTTCCCTGTGGAATACGGCAGATTTTGGAGTGATCTTTAAACCTGGATCACTGCCACTCTTTCGAATGCAGAGATACAGACAATAATCCCAGTCTCATGCTATCAGCACCTCCAGATAATCATCCATGCGTTGTGATGCACGATAAGGGAATGTCCCCGATGAGCCCAGCAGTGTCAACCCCTCCGTCTCCACGTCAGCCCTCTGTCATAAATCAACAAACTGTTTGCCTGATAAAGATTTAAAGTTTTTTTTTTTTTTTTAACTGTGTATTGTATTTCAGAAAACAAGCGAAACATCATTCCGCTTTTGCCAAGAACAGATATTTGAAATTTGACTTGGGATTTACAAAGCAGTCATTGTCCAACGGCCCGCCAAATAATGCTCCAGGACACATCATTGTTTTGAGATGAAATGTGTAGAGTAACAGTGCGGCCAAAACTTAGCTTTGACTTAGCTTAGTTTTTTTTTTTTTTTTTTTGCCGCTTTACAGCCACTTTTTACGGTCCTGCCAAGACACTGTTGAGGAATTAATAAGACTTTAATGACACTCCATGTGTGAAAATGACATTTTCAGACTGATCTCATGAAATCACCAGTTCTTAGGGGATTTGGCGTGCTATACGTATGCATTTTCATCCTTTTGAGTGTTATTCAACACCATTTGATCGTGTGTCAATTTCCACGGAAATCTCCAGTTTACATATCCGTAACCTCTAACCCTAACCCATACCTGCTAATCGTGTGGTATTTGATGCAGCGTGAACATACACGCCGAAAGCTTATAATGCGTACAGATAACACCTCAATTAAAAGTGGTGTGTTGCAAAGGTGGGGTTCACCCTCGACAAGCCGACAGTTCACCGACCTATAGAGACGAACAAACAATCTCTTTCACATTCACACCTATGGGCAATTTAGATTAACCTATTAACCTATCAGTGCGTGTCTTTGGATGGTGGGAGGAGCCAGAGTAACAGGAGAGAACATGGGGAGAGGGCGGGCAGGAAGCAGCCTTGCATGACGGAAAATGAAGTTTAAAACAGGAACCACATATTTATGATTAAGGAAGACAACAGCAAAAACAACAAGTTGATAGGACCAATATTTTGGAAGATACTAGTAATTTTGGAGTACAGTAGCCTTACAGTCACGTTGCTATGCCCGTGACGGCTGATGGGAAGGGCAGTACCATGCTGCATGATGGGAAATGAAGTTAAAAACAGGAACGACATATTTACTAGCTTTAGTCCCTAGATATCGGCATTAATACACTCAACAAAAATATAAATGCACCACTTTTGTTTTTGCTCCCATTTTTCATGAGCTGAACTCAAAGATCTAAAACTTTTTCTGTGTACACACAAGGTTTATTTCTCTCAAATATTGTTCACAAATCTGTCTAAATTTGTGTTAGTGAACACTTCTTCTTTGCTGAGATAATCCATCCACCTCACAGGTGTGGCATATCAAGATGCTGATTAGACAGCAGGATTTTTGCACAGGTGTGCCTTAGGCTGGCCACAATAAAAGGCCACTCCAAAATGTGCAGTTTTATCACACAGCACAATACCACAGATGTCACAAGTTTTGAGGGAATATGCACTGGTCATGCTGACTTCAGGAATCTCCACCAGAGCTTTTGCCTGTGAACTGAATGTTCATTTCTCTACCATAAGCCATCTCCAAAGCTGTTTCAGAGAATTCATGAAGAAGACTGTGCGAGGAAAATGGTGGTCACACCAAATACTGACTGGTTTTCTGACCCCCTGGACCACCCAATACAGTAAAAGTGCACATTTTAGAGTGGCCTTTTATTGTGGCCAGCCTAAGTCACACCTGTGCAATAATCCTGCTGTCTAATCAGCATCTGGATCTGCCACACCTGTGAGGTGGATGGATTATCTCAGCAAAGGACAAAGGAGAAGTGCTCACCAACACAGATTTAGACAAATTTATGAACAATATTTGAGAGAAATAGGCCTTTTGTGAACATAGAAAAAGTTTTAGATCTTTGAGTTCAGCTCATGAAAAATGGGAGCAAAAACAAAAGTGGTGCGTTTATATTTTTGTTGAGTGTATATTAATAGTTGTTTGAATTTTAAAGAATGATTTACCAAACAATTTTTATGTCAGTACTAATAAAATATACACTAGTATCTTTTCCTAAAAGTCAGCTCTCCCCAGCATCAAAACTACGACATCTAGAACCTGTGGTTCCCCACGATTCAATGCACTAGTACAACTGAAAATAGCTTTGCTCTGAAGACGAGGAAAAAGAATCTGTGTATCATTCGTTCTTTTCATATTCAATTGAGAATCCACAATCGGAAAATGAAAAAATGACTGATTTCATTATTCATGTACAATAAATAAAAATAGTTGTTTTTCATTCTTTTGATTGTACACACAAATTAAAAACTGGAAATAAGTAAATGGACCAAATGTTGGGTTTCATGTTGACATTTTTGATATCTGATTTGGTTTGACCCGGAAGTTCCTGACTTCTTCGTGTGCTACTGAAGTGTCTTCTCCTTAGATTGCCTACCATGGACCCACTGTATTAGACTAAACAACAATACCTGGAAGATCCTGACCATTTTTTCAGTTGTCATGTCGTCCTCCTTCACAGTAACATGTTTGCTGCCTTTGAATAAGACCAAATTCTCCATTATCGCAGAATGCATTAGACAGAATACTAGCAAACCCACGACTGTCCAGAACAACACACCAAGAAGTCAGTATCTTCTGGGTCAAACCAAATCAGATATCAAAAATGTCAACATGAAACCCCAACATTTCGTCCATTTGCTTATTTCCAATTTTTAATTTGTGCTTATAGTCGAAAGAATGAAAAACAACTCATTTTTTGTTTTTTGATTTGTACACGAATAATGACACAATGTCATTTTTTCATTTTCCAATTGTGGATTCTCAACTGAATATGAAAAGAACGAACGATACATGGATTAAAAAGTACTTCTGTGAAACTGAACTTCCCATTTATACTTATACACTGATTTTCAAGCAAAAGCCAAGCATGTCATTTCCCTCTACGCCTCAAAACTATGTAAGAAAGACTTCCTTCATTAGTTTCCTGGAGTTTATTGTTTAGTTTTTTTTCTCAGGTCCATCTGTCGGTGACTCATTGAGCTCCGTCATGGTGACAGCGAAGAAGCATAAGTGGGCCGATGGGAGGAATCATGAACCAGCTCTGTCTAGTCAAAGTTTCCCTTCTTCTTCTTCTTTTTCTGCAGATGTGGACGAGTGTGCGACCAACACCCACAGCTGCCGGCCGAGTGAGCGTTGCGTGAACACAGTGGGCTCATTTGTATGCGAGCTGCAGGTCACATGTCCTGCAGGATACCAGCTGAAGAACAGTGTTTGCGAGGGTGAGCCGAGACTTCCTGATCTTTAAATTACTGTCCCCAGCTCTCAACCCCGCTGACAGCGCTGATGACGACACAAAATATTCAGTTTTTGACCTTATTCTGACAAACGCAGTATTCCAACTAAGCTGTTTACGTGGCTAATGAAAATGAATATTCCGCTGATATTCACATTTACATGCAGCCGTGTTTACTCCAATTAATGACGCTGTAACATGTTGTTTATCAAAACAAATTATGGAAAAGTGGTTGGAGCGTCTTGTGCCAAAGTGTTGGTTAATTGGATTTTGTGCAACACGCAGAGCTGACTGTAAACAGACAGCAGCCCGTACATCACAGACGGCCTGAGACACAGATTTAAATGTGTGGTACGTTATCTAAAGGAGGCTCCCAAATCTGAATAATACACACTGTCTTCATCAGAAAGCACTGCATTCAGAACAAGGTTTGGCCTAATTCACGATATTCAAATGTTAACCCTTTATCCGGCAAGTGACTATTTTTGGTCATTCCCACAAACATGAAATATGGGGCCCATCTCATGCCTAAGGGTGTATTCACGCCTGAAAAGTCCTTTGGTCCGCTTATTTGATTCGGATCAAATGCGGACTTTATTTTTGTCATTTGGGTCAGATCGCATTCACATTGCACTTTTTGCTAGTGGACCAACATGTGTGAACAGAAGCACGCATGTGACTAACTGCGCTGGCATTGGACAGAAAAGTCGGGGGCGGGGTGAACTAGAGACGGCCGGTGTTGATGAAAACAGACGTGGTGCTCCTACATACAGTTATCATTTTCGGAATATAAATTGTATTTTTACAGACACAAATTTACGAAAATAATGTTAACACTCAAGAAAAGCTCAGTCAGAGCCAGTTTCATAATACGGACATCTGACAAATGTCACAGGCACATTCAGTTTCCTCATTGCTCCACGTCTGTCCACAGCTCATAGCTGCTGCTGTTAGCTCTGACCTCCCGTAAACCTCGGCTACTTCCAGCGGCTACGGTGGCTCGTCAAGCACAAAAAGGCTCAAGATTCCTTGATTTGGTTTGAGGTCGGTCATATTCACACCAGAAGTGAACCGGCCCAGAGTCCGTTTGGAAGCAGACCGAGACCAGGTCTTGGTCTGCTTGTTTGGTTCGAATCAGAGTTCATATATTTGTATTCACACCTAAAAAAAGTCTGGACTTTCTGGGGAAACGAACTCTGGACCAAACGTGGTAGGTGTGAATACACCCTAAGTGAGGTCCAGAAGCATGTTGGTTTTTCTAACATTATGCTGTGATTCAGACAGATTTTATAGACATTTTAAAGTTGTAAATAGTGAATATGAGTGTTTTTTGTCAGTGTATGACCTTATAACACTTATTTTATTGCATGTGTTTACTTTTTAGCAAGTGCTGCTCGGATGTTTTAGGGCAAGAGGGAGGGATATGATGATTTCCAAAAACCTAAAAAGGTTGAAATTTTGAATTTCAGAGTATTTCCTATATTATTTGTCCTATAAGGGCTGAAATGCTTTTACATCATGGTTATATACACTGTTGCCCAGAAAGTTGGAATAAAATATTTTTTTATCTCCTCTTGTGAAATTATTGTGATACTGTGATTTATTCTTGATAAATAAAGTGTAACTGGGTCTAAGGTAATATCTGATGTGTAGAAATAGGATTAAAAGGAGGAATGTGTCTGAAAACAAAATTATTCCAACTTTATGGGCAACAGTTTACACTTAATAATAGCTGTAAACAATGAACAATGCACAGTAATGCAGGTAAAATGAAAAAAAAGAAGTGCTTTGAATAGAATACGATAGAATACAATAGAGTAGAATAGACTTTATTGTCATTATACCAGTTGTGTAATGAAATTGCGGTAGTCTCTACCAGTGACAGTGCAATTACAACTAAATACCAGCACAATAAGATATGGACATATAAGAAAAACATATGAAACAAGTGGTTCCAGGCACAACAAGCCCCGCCCCTCACACATATGTAGTTTATTTCAGCATCGGTCCAGCTGATATCATCATGTCTATGTGTGTGCTGATGTCAACATATCAATTTCCTCTCTATATATATGTGCCAAGTTTGAAGTAAATTGAAACAAAATTGACGTTTTATAGACATTTGAAATGTCGGCCATTATAAGTAAATGGGGAAAAAATTGTTTTTAAAAATTCATAAAAATTTTGAACTTTGACCTACTTTTCCCAAAATAATAATAATAATGGATTAGATTTTATATAGCGCTTTTCTAGACACCCAAAGCGCTTTACATTATTGATCCATTATTCATTCGCTCTCACATTCTCCCTCTGGTGGTGGTAAACTACATCTGTATCCACAGTTGCCCTGGGGCAGACTGACAGACGCGTGGCTGCCAATTCGTGCCTACGGCCCGTCCGACCACTACTAAACATTCATATGTGTGAGTGGCACTGGAGGCAAGGAGGGTGAAGTGTCTTGCCCAAGGACACAACGGACAGACTAGGATAGAGTGGGATTCAAACCGTCAACCCTTCGGTTATTGGATGACCCGCTCTACCACCTGAGCCATGGCCACCCCAAAAATGTAACCACATGCAGTCTGGGGCACTGGCAATCTATAAACCCAATTTGGTATGAATTCAACCAATAATTTTGCTGCTGGAGACATGTGAGATTGCGCCCATTATAAGTAAATGGAGAAAAAAAAAAAAAGATTTAAAAATTCATAAAAAGTTGAAACTTTGACCCATTTTTCTCAAAATGTAACCACATCTATTCTGGGTTACTGAGAGTCTATAAACCCAGTTTGGTGTGAATTCGACCAATAGTTTTGCTGCTAAAGAGTTAACAATCAAACAAACAAAGAAAACAAACTAAAAACAATAACCCCTGCCTCCCCTTCGGGGGGTGAGGTAATAAAATGCATGATAGAAAAATGATATATAACATAATGTAGCTTAAGGTGCCAGTTATTGTGACAAACATTAATAGATCATGGTATAAGAGACTAAAATGACGTGTACTGATGTTAAGTATCTTAAATTCTGTTTTTTGTAAATGACATTTGATGCTAAACTTTAAGGTGTTTTCCTCATAGTTCCTGAAAAACTAAACTAAAATGACTAAATTCTTCACAATAGAATTAAAAGTGAGCTAATGAAAGTGAATTAAAACAAACTAATGCTTAAATTCAATCCAACCCCAAATTGAAAGACAAAATATTATTAAAAATTAATAAAAGTTTAATGATTCCCATCTGTGTCACATTCTGATTACTGTCATAATCATCAGGGCTTTTGCAGAATAATGGAACCGCCCTGATCATGTGTACGAAGCCTTCAACGCCATCATCTTTTTAGACTAATCCCATTAATTATGTGACTGAGGACAATGGTAACTATCATGTTTTGCTGTTACTTTATCAGACACACACATCAACAGGAAATAAATTGGCTGCGTTTGTCTTCCTGCCAACAGTTTAGACACATTTTTTCGGAGATATGTGTGAGATTTCTGTGACAACCTACAATAAAGTAGGAAAAAAAGTGTTTTCTGTACTGGGAAAATAACATGTCTGCCTGAAGAGAATCTCATAAATGCCATGAAACTGAGATTCTAGTTATAAATGACACATTTGTTACACATTCAACCTAAAAATAAGTTTGGAGGCAACATGAGATGAATAAATTATTAATTTGATGAAAAAATGTCATGATTTAACATCGTACAACACTTTAATTATTGTAGGATAGTTATAATATTCTAGGATTCTGCAATTCACAGTTTGGGATAAATAACGTCTATCTATCGATCTACACTCAACAAAAATATAAATGCACCACTTTTGTTTTTGCTCCCATTTTTCATGAGCTGAACTCAAAGATCTAAAACTTTTTCTGTGTACACACTAGGTTTATTTCTCTCAAATATTGTTCACAAATCTGTCTAAATTTGTGTTAGTGAACACTTCTTCTTTGCTGAGATAATCCATCCACCTCACAGGTGTGGCCTATCAAGATGCTGATTAGACAGCATGATTTTTGCACAGGTGTGCCTTAGGCTGGCCACAATAAAAGGCCACTCCAAAATGTGCAGTTTTATCACACAGCACAATACCACAGATGTCACAAGTTTTGAGGGAATATGCAATCGGCATGCAGACTTCAGGAATCTCCACCAGAGCTTTTGCCTGTGAATTGAATGTTCATTTCTCTACCATAAGCCATCTCCAAAGCTGTTTCAGAGAATTCATGAAGAAGACTGTGCGAGGAAAATGGTGGTCACACCAAATACTGACTGGTTTTCTGACCCCCCTGGACCACCCAATACAGTAAAACTGCACATTTTAGAGTGGCCTTTTATTGTGGCCAGCCTAAGTCACACCTGTGCAATAATCCTGCTGTCTAATCAGCATCTTGATATGCCACACCTGTGAGGTGGATGGATTATCTCAGCAAAGGACAAAGGAGAAGTGCTCACCAACACAGATTTAGACAAATTTATGAACAATATTTGAGAGAAATAGGCCTTTTGTGTACATAGAAAAAGTTTTAGATCTTTGAGTTCAGCTCATGAAAAATGGGAGCAAAAACAAAACTGGTGCGTTTATATTTTTGTTGAGTCTATCTATCTATCTATCTATCTATCTATCTATCTATCTATCTATCTATCTATCTATCTATCTATCTATCTATCTATCTATCTATCTATCTATCTATCTATCTATCTATCTATCTATCTATCTATCTTCTTTCTTTCTTTCTTTGGGACATAAGACTTACATTGACATGTCTCAAATGAAAATTCCTCCCAAAAATGGCCCTACAACATGTAAAAATGTAAACATATGCTCTGGTGGACTTGTCATATGGGCTTCACGATCATTTAAGTGCAACTTTTCCATGAAGACACCCACCAGTTTGTCGAGCTGCAAAAGTAGATGGAGGTAGCTGCTGCATAGCCCCCCAAAAACTAAACAAGTGGTTCCAGACACAACAAACCCCGCCCCTCGCATGTATTGTATCTTATTTTGGCATCCATCCAGCTGATGTCATCATGCGTATACATGTGCTGATGTCAGCTTATCAGTTGTCTTTATATATGTGCCAAGCTTGAAGTAAATCAAAGCAAAAATGATCTTTTATAGACATTTGAAATTTCACCCATTATAAGTAAATGGGAGAGGAAAAAAAAGATTTTAAACATTCATAAAAAATTGAAACTTTGCCCAATTTTTCCCAAAATGTAATCACATTTATCCAGGGTCACTGACCATCTGTAAACCAATTTGTTATGAATTCAACTAATAGTTTTGCTGCTACAGACATTTGAAAGTTCACCCATTATGAGTAAATGGGGGGAAAAAAGATTTGAAAAATTCATTTAAAAATGTAAACTTTGACCAATTTTTCCCAAAATGTAATGGAATTTATTCTGTGTCACTGGGAATGTATAAACCAAATTTGATATAAATTCAAGCAATAGTTTTGCTGTTACAGACATTTGAAATTTTGCGCATCATAAGTAAATGGGGGTAAAAAAGAAATTTCAGTATAAGTAAATGGGAAGATTAAAAAAAAAAAAAAAAAAAACATAAAAATTTTTAACTTTGACCCACTTTTCCCAAAATGTAATCACATCTATTCTGGGTCACTGGCAATTTATAAACCCAATTTGGTATAAATTCAGCTAATAGTTTTGCTGCTACAGATGCTTGAAATTTCGCCCGTTGTAAGTAAATGGGAAAAAAAAGATTTGAAAAATTCATTTAGAAATTTGAACTGTTTCCCAAAATGTAATCACATCTATTCTGAGTCACTGGCAATGTATAAACTGAATTTGTTATGAATTCATCTAATAGTTTTGCTGCTACAGATGTTTGAAATTTCGCCCATTGTAAGTAAACGGGGGAAAAAAAAGATTTGAAAAATTCATAAAAAATCTAAACTGTGACCAATTTTCCCCTAAATGTAATGACATTTATTCTGGGTCACTGGCAATCTATAAACCAAATTTGGTGTAAATCCAAGCAACAGTTTTGCTTTTACAGACATTTGAAATATTGCCCATTATAAGTAAATGGAAAAAAAAAAAAAGATTTGAAAAATTCATTTAAAAATTCGAACTGTTCCCCAAAATGTAATCACATTTATTCTGAGTCACTGGTAATGTATAAACTGAATTTGCTGTGAATTCAACTAATAGTTTTGCTAATACAGACATTTGAAAGTTCACCCATTACAAGTAAATGGAAAAAAAAAAAAAAAAAGATTTTAAAAATTCATGAAAAATCAAAACTTCGACCAATTTTTCCTAAAGTGTAATGACATTTATTCTGGGTCACTTGCAATGTATGAACCAAATTTGTTATGAATTCAACCAATAGTTTTGCTAAGTACTAGAGTGTTAACAAACAAACAAACAAACCAAATCAAAAACAATAAAACTAGAACACAAACACTAAATAATAGCAGTGCATCTATACTCAACTCCACATTCATATACAGCCTTTGTATCCTGGGATTCTGTGTATTACCTTCAACGATCGTCCACTTCTGGCCACAGTACGGTGTTTATTTATGCCCGAAGCCGGTGTTTGTTTAGCGTTGGGACTCTCAGTGGCACCAGTTTCTTAAAATAACCCAACGACCAGCATTCCACCAGTCGGCTGAAGCCCGAGGGTGAGGACGCTCATGCACACGCTCTTCTGGTCATGACGTTTGGCATCACTTTCCCCTCTATTGCTCTCTCTAATTGTATCTCAGAAAATCCAAAGTAATTTGTCCTTAAAGGGCCCCTTTAGGACCGGCAAATCCCTGAATACAAGAGCGTGGTGTAATACATCATAAATAGGAAGCGAGGCTATTGAAGTGTTTTGGCGTCGTTGATGGCAGACAGTTGTTTTCAGAGAGGCCGTCTTACAGAAACAGGATATATTTAGACCACTCGTTTTCAGCTTTAATCCTTGTTTAGAAGAACACAATCAAGCAGCTCCGAAAAAATGTCCAGAAATCACAAAAAAAAACAGACAATGGGTACGGTTACATGATGTTTTTTAAATCCGATTTATTTTTCCAGAAGAAATTAATTTGGAACTAAAGTATTTTCTCTTCTGTTTACATGGAAATGTTAAACCTGAATAAAGGTTTACATGAGGTATTAATGAGGTAGATAAGTGAGCTAAAGGGTTTGCGCTGCAGTGCTCACGTTGCCTTGTTCTCGCAGCTCTTCTGTTAGCTTAGCTTAGCATAGTCACTGCATTCCCATGGTCACATGTAGCCAGTTTTTTAAAGGTGATTTGTTGTCTTTTGTAAGTGATTTTCTGAAATCCGATTCTCCCTAATTATTTCTTTAGATCTGCGACTTACTGCACTCATACAATAGAATAGAATAGAATAAACTTTATTGTCATTGTACTCCATGTTACAATGAAATTGTGCAGCCCCCCCCAGTGCAATTCAGCATAAACAAGATAAAAACACAATAGTATATAAATAAGACTTAAAAAAAAATATAGTGATAATAAAAATCTTAAAATAAATATTTAGACAAGACAGTTAAAACTTAAAAGCTTTAAAAGTTTAAAAAAAGTAGTACCCCAAGTTTACTTATTTAAAAGCCTTATAGCCCAGGGATAAAAAGTGTCTCTGAGCCGGTTTGTTCGGCTCCCCAGAACCCGATACCTCCTCCCTGAGGGTAGGGGGTTGAAGAGGCACCGGCCAGGGTGGGATGTGTCCAGCAAGATGTTCCTTGCCCTCTTCAACCCCCTAGAGTTCGCAAAGTCCTCCAGGGAGGGCAGGGGGCAGCCAATGATGTTTTGTGCTGACTTTATGACCCCCTGCAAGGCTTTTTTGTCCTTGGCCGTGCAGCCGGCATACCACACTGTGACACAGTATGTCAGCACACTTTCCACAGTGGAGCGGTAAAAAGTCTGTAGCAGATTCCCATCCAGGTGGCTTTTTTTATTAATAATAATAATAATAATAAACTTTATTTGTATAGCACCTTTCATACAGAAATTGTAGCCCAAAGTGCTTCACATTGATTGAAAAAAATACAATATTATTTGATTAGAAATACAATAAAATAAAAATAAATATAAAAACAGCGCACATTAAAATATTTGATTATGCATAGAATTTTTCAAGTGCAAGAAATAAGATGAAATGTGAGAGAAATACAATAAAATAAAAATAAAAGCAGCGCACATTAAAATATTTGATTATACATAGAATTTTTGAAGTGCAAGAAATAAGATGAAATTTGAAATACAGTAAAATAAAAAATAAAAACAGAAATACAATAAAATAAAATAAAAATGAAAAACAGCGCACATTCCTGGTTCCTGAATTGTGACCCCATTTTTATCTCCTTTCAAAGGCTAATGAGAATAAAAATGTTTTTAATTTGGTTTTAAATATATTCAGTGAACTGGCTTCTCTAATGTCTTTTGGAATTGTATTCCATAACTTTGGTGCATAGTTAGTAAAGGCTGCGTCCCCCATTTTCTTTGTAATATTTCTGGGAGTTGCTAGTAAACCTGCGTTTGATGACCTCAGTGTTCTAGTTTGTACATAATTGATCAGTGAGTTTGCAATGTAACTTGGTCCGGTTCCATTTAGAGCTTTATACGTGAGGAGTAGTATCTTAAAATCAATTCTGTAGGTTACCGGTAGCCAGTGCAGGGAAACCAACACTGGAGTAATGTGCTCTCTCTTCTTGGTTTTGGTTAATAACCTAGCTGCAGAGTTCTGAATCAGCTGAAGTCTGTCTGTGCTGCTTTTTGGGAGACCTGTAAGGAGTGCATTACAGTAGTCCAGTCTGCTGGAGATAAAAGCATGGACCAGTTTTTCAGCATCCTTTCCATTTATAACCGGCATTACTTTGGCTATGTTTCTGAGGTGGAAGAATGACGTTTTAGTGACTTTCTTTATGTGGGACTTAAAGTTTAAGTCTGAGTCTATAATGACTCCCAGACTTGTCACTTCTGGTTTGATCCAGGAAGTGAGTTTGCCCATCCTACTCATCAGCATAGCATTTTAGTAGTCTTAAAAAGTACAGTCTCTGCTGCGCTTTGCCGACTACTGCAGCTGTATTCCTGTGCCAATCATGGGACTGTTGTGTTGACAAAAGTTGGAAAATATTTTTGTTGAAAGGGATGCATGCGCTAAATTAGCTTTGCTTTAGCATTTTAGCTTTGCATTAGTTTTTATTTCCCAAGATTTTATTCCTGCAGTAAGTCACATCGCCGTGATTTGAGCCGCAATTTGTGATCATATTCACCCCAGCGGACTAAAGTAATGATTAGGGAGATCTGAATTTCACAGAATCACTCATAAAATACTACAAATCACCTATAAAAGCCTGGCAACATCTGACCAGTGGCGATTTCTCATAGACTGCAAGGGAAGCTCAGCTTCCCCTAAAATTACGAAAATTAAATAGTTAAATCTGTTCGGTTGTGTTGGCATTTCATTGACTCCAAATGTGTTAGAACACGTTCATCTCAAAGACGAGTTCGTTCAGAATCAGTTTTATCCCAAATCATCGGACTGGATGTTGTTCACTTCTCCTCCATTCCCGTGTCTGTGTTTTCTCCTCCATCTCTGCTCAGTGCATTTGTCCGTAGACTGCAGGCGTCTCTGGGCTTCAATGGGACTGAGTGGAACAGTTTTTTTCATTGCCTCAAAACTGGACGGTAATTGGATAAATGCCACGATGTTGTCCCGCCCCCAGATGCCGGGCGTCTCTGGGGTGAATGGAGCTGTGGGTGGAGCTCGGCCGGGCCGGACGCCAGAATCCCACGTGCTGATTGGAGGATCGGTCAAAAGGCTGAATCCCATTTGATTGACAGCTAGTTTCAGATCTCCTCCTTCACTGACACAGTTCAGTTTAATACCGTCACACATTCTGCTGTGAAATCGAGAGGCGAACCACTACGAAATTCCTCGTTCATTTCTTGCACTGTAAATAAAACACACTCATTGGACTTCCTTGTTTCAATTTAACATAATTTCAGCGTTTTCTTGTTTCAGTTCCATAATTTAATCATTTCTTGTTCGAGTTTAATATCGTTTTGTAGATAGTTGAATCAGTCAAACTGTCGGCTAGGTCGGAGTGAAAGGAGCATCTGTAGTTTAAAAAGGCTGAAGTCTTACACCCACAACACACTGGGCCAAGGCCGTCTGAGCAGAGAGGACACTGGTCCGGTCCCTGGAAAAGACGTCTACTTGGTACGATAAGGTCACTGAGCATTTTCTTAAAAAGGAACGGAGGGTCGAATGTATGTTTAAATAACTTGACAATTTTTTGTGATGTAAGCCGACAATGAGCTTCTCCTGTCTGAAGGACGAGCAGCCACCACTGCGTCTGACCAGAGGAATGAAGCCATTATGCTAAACTAAGCTAAGCTAACGGAAGGGCTGCGAGAACAAGGCAATCGGTGCACTGCAGTGCAAACTGTTTAGCCCACTTACTGAACTCATTAGTGCATGACACATGAATGAATAAAAAAAACAAGTGTTGAACTGTTCCTTCAGGGTTTTCCAGGCTGGTAGATCCCATCAGAATAGTCCACTGGAACGCTTTGGGAAGACTAGACTGCAGTGCATATTCTTCCGCCAGCGCAGAATGTGTGCGTCATCGCCACAGGACAAGACACTGAGCATGTGCAGAATGGAAGGAATAAAGTCCAAACAGAATAAAGGGTTTACATGTCCGAAGAATAATTTAGTTCGGAATTAAAAGGGGATTAAACCAGTGACTTTAATCAGGTTTAAATTTAATCCGAACTTGTCTTTTTCAACTGGAATAAGGTGTTTACATGGGCATCTGAAAGAGGATCAAACCTTTAATCAGATTAAACCAGGAATAAAAGTTGTCATGGAAACGCACGAACTATTCCACATTTTTATGACTAAGTGCATATTAGCGGTCATGACTCAGCTCAGTAAACGTGTCATTAAGATGAATGTTAAGTGTTTTGGCTCCAACAGCGATGTTTGTGCTGCAGCAGATGCCCATGTTCCGCACATAATCACTTGGAGGCGTCGTCGTGCCGGTGTTTTAAAGTACTTTGAAGCAGCGTGTCGTTGGCGCTCAGCACCGGGGAGGACTAATCAATGTAGTTTAGATAATGAAGGTAATATTTAGTCAACTGGCCAACAGGGAGGAAACTAATTAGCAGCGTAGGAAAAAAAACGTCTTTGCTGTGACAATTAAAAAGAGAAAGAAAAGAAAAAAAGAATCCCTGTGATGATGTTTGGTAGAGAAAAGCCCAAATTAAGACCTTTATCCACGGGTGTACCACAGGATGGATCTCAGAGGACTTCATATAATGTGAACTCCTGTGAAATGAGCTGACGGCATAGAAAGAAGAAGAAGAAAAAAAGAGAGGAAACGAAGACAAATTTCCCATTTAAACTCCATCCATCGCTCATGAGATTCAATAACTGTCATTTAAGAAGTTTTCTTCAACTTAGGTTAATTGCAGAGTTGGAAGTGGAGATATTTCTACAGGAGGGCAATGTTTTCCTGCAGTTAAACACTGACAGGAGGAAAAGTCTGAATTTCTGGGATGCTTCTGGTGCTTGTTGGGGCATTGAGCCACAGTGCCACCTACTGGACACAGAGCAGGATGAGCGTCACTGAGGCCACATTATCCTCACTCATTTATACAAACAGTTCCAAAGGAGGAGGTTTGACTTAGACGTTAGTGTGGACACAGAAGGGTCCAAGGCAGCAAAGGGGATGTTTATGTGCATTTACGATCATGGTTTCACATCATGTCGAGCTGATCAAACAAGCAAACAGTCAGAGTCAGAAAATAAAATTCAGTAATTGACAAATTTATAATGAATATCTGAAATATTTAAAGAGAATACAAGAATGTAATGCATTCTGCAAAGTTCTTCTAATGACCAACAAGCAGCATTATTGAACCAGCTGGAATTTACAGCCTCTGCTCCTCCTCCTTCTTCTCCTCTACCACCTCCTTCTTCTCCTCCTCTACCTCCTCCCTCTTCTCCTCCTCTTCCTCCTCCTTCTTCTCCTCCTCCTCTACCTCCTCCTCCTTCTCCTCCTCTACCTCCTCCCTCTTCTCCTCCTCTTCCTCCTCCTTCTCCTCCTCTTCCTCCTCCTCCTTTTCCTCCTCTACCTCCTCCTTCTCCTCCTCCTCTTCCTCCTCCTCTTCCTCCTCCTTCTCCTCCTCCTCTTCCTCCTCCTTCTTCTCCTCCTCTACCTCCTCCTTCTTCTCCTCCTCCTTCTCCTCTTCTACCTCCTCCTTCTCCTCCTCTTCCTCCTCCTTCTTCTCCTCCTCTTCCTCCTCCTGCTTGTCCTCCTCTTCCTCCTCCTCCTTGTCCTCCTCCTCCTCCTTCTCCTCCTCTACCTCCTCTTCCTTCTCCTCCTCCTTCTCCTCTTCTACCTCCTCCTTCTTCTCCTTCTCTTCTTCCTCCTTCTTCTCCTCCTCTTCCTCCTCCTTCTTCTCCTCCTCTAACTCCTCCTCCTTCTCCCCCTCTAACTCCTCCTTCTCCTCCTCTACCTCCTCCTTCTCCTCCTCTACCTCCTCCTTCTCCTCCTCTTCCTTCTCCTCCTCCTCTAACTCCTCCTTCTTCTCCTCCTCTTCCTCCTACTCCTTCTCCTCCTCTACCTCCTCCTCCTTCTCCTCCTCTACCTCCTCTTTCTTCTCCCCCTCTACCTCCTCCTCCTTCTCCTCTTCTACCTCCTCTTCCTCCTACGTCTTCTCCTCCTCTACCTCCTCTTTCTTCTCCCCCTCTACCTCCTCCTCCTTCTCCTCTTCTACCTCCTCCTTCTCCTCCTCTACCTCCTCCTCATCTTCCTCCTACTTCTTCTCCTCCTCTTCCTCCTCCAACAGATTCACAGACTGAAAATATTACTGATACAAGAACCAACATTATTATTATGAAAGTTAACAGTGTATTTACATAAACGAGTCCTTTTTCAGTTTCATTTTATATTGATTATATCTTTATTTTTTTTTTTCTACAAGTGATACTGATATTTTGTGAACAGTTCCATAAAATAGAGTTCTTAAGTGAAAAAATTAGCGAAAACTGAAGAAAAAGTGACTTTATCCGTAAAATATAGGCTATCGATAACTGAACATAAACCCAGTGTTTCCATCCGCTGTCACTGATCCAGTTCCATGGGTTTTACTGGTGAAGCAATGTTGTACAAGATGATGGTGTTTCCACGGTAACTGTGGAGCCTCAGAACGTCCAAATGGGTCATATCTGATGACCATGAAAAGATGAAGAACTGTATTTTATGGCTTATTTTGTTATTGTTGCTTACTATTTTTGTTCATTTTTTAATTCATTTTGTTCTTTTGTTCCTCATTTAAGGCCTAAATGTGTGGATTATAGTTAATTTAACACAAAAACATGTGGATTAAACTTCATTTAATGCCTAAATGTGTGGATTATACTTCATTTAAAGCCTAAATGTGTGGATTATAGTTTATTTAACACCAAAATGTGTGGATTAAACTTCATTTAAAGCCTAAATGTGTGGGTTATACTTCAATTAAGGCCTAAATGTGTGGATTATAGTTTATTTAACACCAAAATGTGTGGATTATACTTCATTTAAGGCCTAAATGTGTGGATCATAGTTAATTTAACACAAAAACATGTGGATTATACTTCATTTAAGGCCTAAATGTGTGGATTATACTTCATTTAAGGCCAAAATGTGTGGATTATAGTTTAACACCAAAATGTGTGGATTATACTTCATTTAAGGCCTACCTAAATGTGTGGATCATAGTTAATTTAACACAAAAACATGTGGATTATACTTCATTTAAGGCCTAAATGTGTGGATTATACTTCAATTAAGGCCTAAATGTGTGGATTATAGTTTATTTAACACCAAAATGTGTGGATTATACTTCATTTAAGGCCTAAATGTGTGGATCATAGTTAATTTAACACAAAAACATGTGGATTATACTTCATTTAAGGCCTAAATGTGTGGATTATACTTCATTTAAGGCCAAAATGTGTGGATTATAGTTTAACACCAAAATGTATGGAATATACTTCATTTGAAGCCTAAATGTGTGGATTATACTTCATTTAAATCCTAAATGTGTGGATTATTGTTTATTTAACACCAAAATGTGTGGATTATACTTCATTTAAGGCCTAAATGTGTGGATTGAACTTCATTTAAGGCCTAAATGTGTGGATCATAGTTAATTTAACAAAAAAACATGTGGATTATACTTCATTTAAGGCCTAAATGTGTGGATTATACTTCATTTAAGGCCAAAATGTGTGGATTATAGTTTAACACCAAAATGTATGGAATATACTTCATTTGAAGCCTAAATGTGTGGATTATACTTCATTTAAATCCTAAATGTGTGGATTATTGTTTATTTAACACCAAAATGTGTGGATTATACTTCATTTAAGGCCTAAATGTGTGGATTGAACTTCATTTAAGGCCTAAATGTGTGGATCATAGTTAATTTAACAAAAAAACATGTGGATTATACTTCATTTAAGGCCTAAATGTGTGGATTATACTTCATTTAAGGCCTAAATGTGTGGATTATACTTCATTTAAGGCCAAAATGTGTGGATTATAGTTTAACACCAAAATGTATGGAATATACTTCATTTAAAGCCTAAATGTGTGGATTATACTTCATTTAAATCCTAAATGTGTGGATTATTGTTTATTTAACACCAAAATGTGTGGATTATACTTCATTTAAGGCCTAAATGTGTGGATTAAACTTCATTTAAAGCCTAAATGTGTGGATTATAGTTAACTTAACACAAAAACATGTGGATTATACTTCATTTAAGGCCTAAATGTGTGGATTATACTTCATTTAAGGCCAAAATGTGTGGATTATAGTTAATTTAACACCAAAATGTATGGAATATACTTCATTTAAAGCCTAAATGTGTGGATTATACTTCATTTAAGGCCTAAATGTGTGGATTATACTTCATTTAAGGCCTAAATGTGTGGATTATACTTCATTTAAAGCCTAAACGTGTGGATTATAGTTAATTTAACACCAAAATGTATGGAATATATTTCATTTAAAGCCTAAATATGTGGATTATACTTCATTTAAGGCCTAAATGTGTGCATTATAGTTAATTTAACACCAAAATGTATGGAATATATTTCATTTAAAGCCTAAATGTGTGGATTAAACTTCATTTAAGGCCTAAACGTGTGGATTATAGATTATTTAACACCAAAATGTGTGGATTATACTTCATTTAACACCAAAATGTATGGAATATACTTCATTTAAAGCCTAAATGTGTGGATTATACTTCATTTAAGGCCTAAATGTGTGGATTATACTTCATTTAAGGCCTAAATGTGTGGATTAAACTTCATTTAAGGCCTAAACGTGTGGATTATAGTTAATTTAACACCAAAATGTATGGAATATATTTCATTTAAAGCCTAAATATGTGGATTATACTTCATTTAAGGCCTAAATGTGTGCATTATAGTTAATTTAACACCAAAATGTATGGAATATATTTCATTTAAAGCCTAAATGTGTGGATTAAACTTCATTTAAGGCCTAAACGTGTGGATTATAGTTAATTTAATACCAAAATGTATGGAATATATTTCATTTAAAGCCTAAATATGTGGATTATACTTCATTTAAGGCCTAAATGTGTGGATTATAGTTAATTTAACACCAAAATGTATGGAATATATTTCATTTAAAGCCTAAATGTGTGGATTAAACTTCATTTAAGGCCTAAATGTGTGCATTATAGTTAATTTAACACCAAAATGTATGGAATATATTTCATTTAAAGCCTAAATGTGTGGATTAAACTTCATTTAAGGCCTAAACGTGTGGATTATAGATTATTTAACACCAAAATGTGTGGATTATACTTCATTTAACACCAAAATGTATGGAATATACTTCATTTAAAGCCTAAATGTGTGGATTATACTTCATTTAAGGCCTAAATGTGTGGATTATACTTCATTTAAGGCCTAAATGTGTGGATTAAACTTCATTTAAGGCCTAAACGTGTGGATTATAGTTAATTTAACACCAAAATGTATGGAATATATTTCATTTAAAGCCTAAATATGTGGATTATACTTCATTTAAGGCCTAAATGTGTGCATTATAGTTAATTTAACACCAAAATGTATGGAATATATTTCATTTAAAGCCTAAATGTGTGGATTAAACTTCATTTAAGGCCTAAACGTGTGGATTATAGTTAATTTAATACCAAAATGTATGGAATATATTTCATTTAAAGCCTAAATATGTGGATTATACTTCATTTAAGGCCTAAATGTGTGGATTATAGTTAATTTAACACCAAAATGTATGGAATATATTTCATTTAAAGCCTAAATGTGTGGATTAAACTTCATTTAAGGCCAAAATGTGTGGATTATAGATTATTTAACACCAAAATGTGTGGATTATACTTCATTTAAGGCCTAAATGTTTGGATTATACTTCATTTAAGGCCTAAATGTGTGGATTACACTTCATTTAAAACCAAAATGTGGATCAACAGGTATTAAACATTTTAGATCGGTAGCTGTTTTTTGTTGCCAGTGGCTGTTTGGGTCTTTATGGGTTAATCTGTTTTGTCTTTCAGATATTGATGAGTGCGTGCTTCGAACCCACAACTGTGGCTCCAGCTTCATGTGTGAGAACACAGTGGGTTCTTTCATCTGTGGTCCCAAACACAAGTGCATCAGCGGCTTCAAACAGGACTCACATGGAAACTGTATCGGTAAGAGACGACTTCACAACATCACACAACAACCAAAGGACAGGACATATAATGTGAAGTCCTGAAACAGACCAGTAGAGAACGTCTAATACTTAGGTAAAAGGAACAATACACAAATGTAAAAAGAGAGAGAGGGAGGCGAAGTCCAGTCGTTTTCTTTAATTCAAATTTTTATTGGAAACAGTCTTGCAACATTTTACACAGGGCATCATTAATACAAAGTACACTGTTCTCTTTTTTTTCTTTTTTCTTTTTTTTTTTAAGGAAAAAAGGTGTCGATATTGCTCATTGAAAGAAAGAAAAGGGGGGGGGGGTAAATTGTGAATAGTCATTGCATGAATATAATATATATTCATTCATTCATATTCATATATTATTATAATATAATAATAACAATAACAATAATAATAATAATAATAATAATAATAATGATAATAATGATAATAACAAGCTTGTACATATAGCCAACCACACTTCTAGGAAATAAGACAAGGAAAATTATATATAAATAGGAAGTCCAGTATTTTGAGCTGAACTTCAAGTATTTGTATTTAAACCTTTAACAACATAAATCTCTCCAACGCTGCATTTTGCACTTTACAACATTCAAATTAAAAGAAAGCTGAGATCCTGAGCTTTCCAACACTTTATAACACTTTACGGCAGCAGTGTGAGACTCTATCACAGCAGGAAGGAAGTCCTCACAAGCCAAAAAACACCTGGAAATAAAAAAAAAAAATATGACGCATAATATGAATACTAAATGTTCAAGACCAAGAAGCATGTTTGAGATGATGTAAAATAGTTGACAGTTTATCTTTGCAATCTCAAAAAGTTTCATTATGGACATTTACAGTTGTTTCTGATCATAAATATGCTAAAAACTTCAAGCCTTTTTTTTTTCTTTTTTATTAAAACACACTGTTTTAAGCATTTATTATTTAGATTTTTTCAGATATTGAAAGTTAAGTGCCTCCTAAAATTAAAGGCGCAAAAAAAATGGCAAAAAAAGATATTTTCTTACACTTTCATTGCAAAGAACACATTCAGACACTCAGGTGGCCTGTTATAATGGCAGCCTTTAAAGGGTTAATCCTGAAGTTCTTTGCCGCTACATCACATCTTTTACAAGACAGACCGAGCCAAATGTCAGCATGGTGCTGGGTCAGATGGTAACATACACAACAGCAACCAACAGATGTTCTTCACAGCAGGCATTGTGACGCCTTAGAAAACACAGGTGGAGGTGATGTCATGAAAAAGAGCTGCATCTCATTTAGGTTTATCACGGTGCACGCTGGTTCACTCCTGGGAAACCAAATGGAACAAAGCCAGAGTTATTTGTTATGACTGAGTCTGGGCTTCGAGACTGTTTTTACAAGACATAATATCTGCTCTTAAAAAGGTCAGTTAGGGCTGGATGTAGTTCCCTTTATTCATTCAATTTCGATTCCAGTTGTTCCTTGTTCAAATTACAAAATGAAAAAAAAAAAAATAGGGGCTAAATGTTTAGATAATAAAACCATAGTAATTTCAGAATATTTTCTATTTACTATTATTAACTAAAGGCAGAAAAACTTAAAGCTGCGAGAGACTTTGGTCACCAATTTTTCATCAAATCTGTCAAACCTCAGTCATATCCTCAGCAGTGGTGATTTCTCACAGACTGCAGTGGAAGCCTGACTTCCCCTAAAATTACGAAAATTAAATGGTTTAATCTGTTCGGTTGTGTTGACATTTCATTGACTCCAAATGTGTTAGAACACGTTCATCTCACAGACGAGTTCGTTCAGAATCAGCTTTATCACAAATCATTGGACTGGATGTTGTTCACTTCTCCTCCATTCCCGTGTCTGTGTTTTCTCCTCCATCTCTGCTCAGTGCATTTGTTCGTAGACTGCAGGCGTCTCTGGGCTTCAATGGGACTGAGTGGAACAGTTTTTTTCATTGCCTCAAAACTGGACAGTAATTGGATAAATGCCACGATGTTGTCCCGCCCCCGGATGCCGGGCGTGTCTGGGGGTGAATGGAGCTGTGGGCGGAGCTCGGCCAGGCTGGACGCCAGAATCCCACGTGCTGATTGGAGGATCGGTCGAAAGGCTGAATCGCATTTGATTGACAGCTGTTTTCAGATCTCCTCCTTCACTGACACAGTTCAGTTTAATGCCGTCACACATTCTGCTGTGAAATCAGAGAAACCACTACCAAATTACTCGTTCATTTCTTGCACTGTAAATAAAACACACTCATTGTGCTTCCTTGTTTCAATTTAACATACAGGGTGGGGAAGCAAAATTTACAATATTTTGAGGCAGGGATTGAAAGACAGTGTATGACCAATTAGTTTATTGAAAGTCATGAAAATTTATTTGCCACAAGAAAATTGACATAATAGAAAATGTTTTCATTCTATGTGTCCTCCTTCTTTCTCAATAACTGCCTTCACACGCTTCCTGAAACTTGCACAAGTGTTCCCCAAATATTGGGGTGACAACTTCTCCCATTCTTCTTTAATAGTATCTTCCAGACTTTCTCGTAATAGTTTTGCTCATAGTCATTCTCTTCTTTCCATTATAAACAGTCTTTATGGACACTCCAACTATTTTTGAAATCTCCTTTGGTGTGACGAGTGCATTCAGCAAATCACACACTCTTTGACGTTCGCTTTCCTGATTACTCATGTGGGCAAAAGTTTCTGAAAAGGTATGGATAATAGTGTTAGGTATGATTATGACATCAATATATGTTTGGTTTCAAAACAATTGACGTAGTGCCTGCTGAGAAAAAACAACTAAATGTTCAGTGTAAATTTTGCTTCCCCACCCTGTAATTTCAACATTTTCTTGTTTCAGTTCCATAATTTAATCATTTCTTGTTCGAGTTTAATATTGTTTTGTAGATACTTAAATTAATCAAACTGTTGGCTAGGTCGGAGTAAAAGGAGCATCTGTAGTTTAAAAAGGCTGAAGTCTTACACCCACAACACACTGGGCCAAGGCCGTCTAAGCAGAGAGGACACTGGTCCGGTCCCTGGAAAAGACGTCTACTTGGTACGATAAGGTCACTGAGCATTTTCCTAAAAAGGAATGGAGGACCGAATGTATGTTTAAATAACTTGACAATTTTTTTTGATGTAAGCCGACAATGAGCTTCCCCTGTCTGAAGGACGAGCAGCCGCCACTGCCTCTGACCATAGGAATGAAGCCATTATGCTAAACTAGGCTAAGCTAAGCTAACGGAAGGGCTGCGAGAACAAGGCAATCGGTGCACTGCAGTGCAAACTGTTTAGCCCACTTACTGAACTCATTAGTGCATGACAAATGAATGTATAAAAAAAACAAGTGGTGAACTGTTCCTTCAGGGTTTTCCAGGCTGGTAGATCCCATCAGAATAGCCCACTGGAACGCTTTGGGAAGACTAGACTGCAGTGCATATTCTTCCGCCAGCGCAGAATGTGTGCGTCATCACTACAGGCAGTGGTGCAGCTTGCCATTAGGCAAGGCAGGCAGCTGCTTGGGGCCCCTAAACCAGCAGGGGCCCCCAAAGGACCAACAGACTTGACACAAACAGTCTAAAGCAGGGGTCACCAATCTTGGTCCTCGAGGGCCGGTATCCTGCATGTTTTAGATGTTTCCCTCTTCCAGCACAGATGACAGTTGTTATCAGGCTTCTGCAGAGCTTGATGATAGGCTTACAATTTGAATCAGGTGTGTTGGAAGAGGGATACATCGAAAACATGCAGGATTCCGGCCCTCGAGGACTAGGATTGGTGACCCCTGGTCTAAAGAATTAATTCACTACATGGCAGCAGTGAGAAGTTGCAGTAAGTAGCTGTCTCAAATTCTCTGAAGGGGCCCCCTGAGTCCAATTTGCCCCTCCCCCACCTGTATATTTATTTATTTATTTATTTATTTATTGTTTTTTTTTTTTTTGCTTGGGGCCCCAAGGGACCCTTTCTGTGCCACTGACTACAGGACAAGACAAAGAGCATGTCGAGGACCAAATTTATGTTTTAATAACTTGACATTTTTTTTGATGTAAGCTAACAATGAGCTTCCCCTGTCTGAAAGACGAGCAGCCGCCACTGATTCTCAGTATCATGAATCTGTTCGTCTGTCTGTCATTACTCACCTGAATCTCTTCCCTCACAGTGAACAGTTTCTTCGTGCCATCCACTAGAAACAAACCATGTGTTTACAAACAGAGCTGGTAGGTAACTCGGGCATCTTTGGAATTTTGTCGCGACGGGCATTGTGGGAAGCGGAGGTTTGTGCAGCCACCTGGCAGTGGCAGCGGCAGCGTGACCATATGATATTATATGGATGAAACAAACACGTGAAAACGGCTGAAACGTGGAAACGGCTGGAGGGAAGTGGAGCTCCAGCCGTTTCTGCATCGTGTTTGTTGAAGCTGCCGCCAAGAGGCAGCTACGCGAACCTCCGCTTCCCACAATGCATGTCGCATCAAAATTCCTCAGAAGCCCGAGTTACCTCCCAGCTCTGTTTGTAAAGAAATGCTTTGTTTCTGGTGGATGATGCTTCAAAATTGTTCACAGTGAAGCAAGAGATTCAGGTGAGTAATGACAGACAGACTTACAGACTCATGATACTGAGGATATGACTGAGGTTTGACGGATCGGATGAAATATTGGTCACGAAAGTCTCCTGCACTTTGAAAATCCACAAATATACATTACAATCTTTAAACATAATGTACCTGCACTTGAAAACCCACAATACCCTGCAGTGAGGGCTGAGGGTAAAAACAATAGTTAAATAAAGCTTAAAGAGACTAGGGAGCAGGCCTAGGTGGGACTGTCGGTGAGGATCAGACCTCCTGGCCTTCAGTGCCTCTCCTCAGCCGTCTCAGGGTTTCCTTCTCCGTCTGTGTTTGTGCAGACGTCAACGAGTGCATGGGTCTGACTGAACCATGTGGCCCAGGCTTTAACTGCATCAACACCGTGGGCTCCTACACTTGCCAGCAGAAGACCGTCATGTGCAGCCATGGTTACCACGCCAGCCCCGATGGAGTCAAGTGTGTCGGTAAGGTCTCCACCAGTATTTGTTCTTCGTTTGCCCTTTTGTATTAACTCTGTATCTGTTTTACCCCGTTTGTTGCGTGTTTGTCCCTTGGCTGCTTATTGTAAAGCATCTTTGACTACTTAGAAAAGCACTATATAAAACAGATGAATTATTATTATTATTGTTATTATTATTATGATTATTATTATTATTATTACACTGGGTTACAAAAAAATGTTTTTTGCAAGTTGTCTAGGTTTTTTCAGCTGAATTAGGACCATTTTGCACCGCTAAATCCAAAAATGACATCTGTTTTTCTCAATCAGGTCAGGTTTTTTTTTTTGCTAATTTGATTTTGAAAATTTTGATCTTCTCACAAAATTGATGACATTTTTGAGACTTTATCAGTTGATTTTTTTATATAGTTCTCACCCAAAATAGATTTTAAGAGAAAAAAAATCATTTTCTAACAGGATGTAGTTATTATTTATTATGTATTCCCCGCAGATGTAGCAGAATACGTCAGGCTTATTTTTGCAAGATCTTCTAGTTGAAGCCATTTCATTCACCTGTAATATTAAAAAAAACAAAACAATCATAAATTGGCAAAAGTAAAATCTTCAGAACTCTTTTATTGCAAGAAATATGAAAGAATTTTGTATCATATGATGTGAAAATGCCCATAAATGGAAGCAAAAATGTTAAAAAGCCAATATGTACCATAGTTCAGAAAGTTGACCTGATTAAGCAAAATTAATGTGATTTTTGGATTCAGCACACCAAAATTATCCTAAATCAGCTCAAAAAACGTAAACAATAAATTTGTTGTTGACCAGTGTTATTATTATTATGATTATTATTATGATGATTATTATTATTACTATTATTATTACATGTTATTTAGAGCAAGAAAAGTTTAGCTAGACCTTTATTTAACCAGATAGAATCCCACTGAGACTGAGATCTCTTTTACAAGAGTGACCTGGTCAAGAGGTCAGCAGCACATGCTGGAAAAGAAAACAGGTTTTACAGACAGGTAGTAAAAAAGTCAATTAAAACAAACAGTATTAATATTGTAATAACAGAAAAGTTTGACAGTTTTTTTTAGCTTACCAGCCAACAGGCCAGGAACTTATGAAAAAATTTAACACAGGCTCTTATGGGGAAAAAATTTCAATCGTCTTTTTCTCCGAAACTACAGCTCTGATTGACTTCAAACTTGGTATACTTGGTATTCTTTCTATCTATCTATCTATCTATCTATCTATCTATCTATCTATCTATCTATCTATCTATCTATCTATCTATCTATCTATCTATCTATCTATCTATCTATCTATCTATCTATCTATCTATCTATCTATCTATCGTTCTATCGTTCTATCGTTCTATCGTTCTATCTATCGTTCTATCGTTCTGTCTGTCTATCTATCTATTAAATGTAAAAACACATATAACCAAAACATGCTCAGTTTCTATAATAATAGTTAACTGATTGATCATTAATGAGGTGTTTTTTCCAGTCAGATCTGAGACTGAAACGGGGGAAAACTGAGTGCCACTCATTAGTTAAAGTTCCACATAAATGTTTCCTGCAGTGTGTTGACTACACTTAAGGTCGATCCCACTGGGTTCAGACTGGGTCACTGCTGAACAGCTTTATCTGTGCCTGTCTAGATGTTGACGAGTGTCAGACGGGGACACACCGCTGTGGAGTGGGCCAGATTTGTCACAACCTCCCTGGCAGTTACCGCTGTGACTGTCAGACGGGCTACCAGTATGACGCCCTGCGCAAAGTCTGCAACGGTACGTATGACTGTGTCAGGGCTGGGGGTGATGATGATGAGGAGCAGATTGGAGTTTTAGTCGTTTGAGGAAAACAGACATTATGAGGATAGGAATTATTTCATTATTTACAGTTACTCCCGAATAAAAATACCACCCAAATAAAATACCACCTAATAACTACTGTATCACTTCATAACCATATCATTTCACCCAGAGATGTAGTCCAGGGTTTTTTTTTTGTTTGTTTGTTTCTGGTTTTATTTATTTATTTTGCACGTCATAAAACAGCGAGAGAAAATTTTAAAAAACAACATTCAAATAAGTAACATTATTGTGCAGGAGAGGTTAGAAGCCAGAAAAGGCTTATATGAATACATCCCCAGAAATGAACAATACACAGGGGGAAAAAAAGAAAAAAGAATGAAAAATACAATATAACTGAATTAATAAACTAAAGTAAAAACAACAAAAATGCAAATCACATTACAAATCATCAAATCAAATGATATACAGGGTGGGGAAGCAAAATTTACAATATTTTGAGGCAGGGATTGAAAGACAGTGTATGACCAATTAGTTTATTGAAAGTCATGAGAATTTATTTGCCACAGGAAAATGTACATAATAGAAAATGTTTTTATTCTATGTGTCCTCCTTCTTTCTCAATAACCGCCTTCACACGCTTCCTGAAACTTGTGCAAGTGTTCCTCAAATATTCGGGTGACAGCTTCTCCCATTCTTCTTTAATAGTATCTTTAAGAAAGTCGACATTGCTGTGTGATGTTCTATTGGTAGCATGTTCTAAAACGCCCCAAATAGCAGAATCCAGAGGGTTTTTTAAACACTTTTTTATTCAAATTTATATGACTGCTCTTACGTGTATGTGCATGTTGTGTGTATGTTTCATGCTGCTGATAACTGTGAATTTCCCCATTGTGGGATCAATAAAGAATATCTTATGTTATCTTATCTTATCTTGTTTAGATCTGGGCTAGAAGGCGGCCATAAACATGATTCCCAAAAATTGCTAAAGTTGGATTTGCAGAAATCTTTTATTTTTCTAGCTGTGTGGGCTGGAGCACCATCCTGTGTCCATACATAATTTCCATCTGGGTAGTTTGCTTTAAGCCATGGCAATACCTGGTATCTGGATGGATTTGGTTGGATCCTTTAGGATTTTGGATTTGAGAGCTTTAATAAAAGCTTTGGTACTTTTTTTGTTGCTTCCTCCACTTCCAGACTTTCTCGTAATAGTTTTGCTCATAGTCATTCTCTTCTTTCCATTATAAACAGTCTTTATGGACACTCCAACTATTTTTGAAATCTCCTTTGGTGTGACGAGTGCATTCAGCAAATCACACACTCTTTGACGTTTGCTTTCCTGATTACTCATATGGGCAAAAGTTTCTGAAAAGGTATGGATAATAGTGTTAGGTATGATTATGACATCAATATATGTTTGGTTTCAAAACAACTGACGAAGTGCCTGCTGAGAAAAAACAACTAAATGTTCATTGTAAATTTTGCTTCCCCACCCTGTACAGCCTTACATTTTTCCATAAATTACATTCCTTTTCAGATGCTTTTTAAACAATGATAAAAAAAACATGTTGATTGAAGTTCAGGTCATAGATTATTCCACAGATTTGGTCCATGATATTTCAGAGAATACAGGGTATACGGGGGTATACAGCGTACACCGACTTATTTTTCAGTCATCACTGTGTATACCCACTTCTAAATTCCCACTGATGTGCACCATTCAGTCGTATCTGCAGCCAAATTGCTCATTTGTCCCCCTCGGATGGTGAAGCCATGACCCGCCCTACTCTGCTTCTAATTGGCTAGTACTCACTGCCTTCACTGATTAGATTGGTTAACTTTGGGCATGAGGACTGACGAGCCAATCAGGGGCAGAGTAGGGCGGGTCATGCCGAGGAAAATATTGCTAACTAGCGCTGTCCACCTCTGGAACCTGATTGGACGCCTCCTCAGGTGCCAGTTGATTGACAGGTCACTGCACGTCTCGTTGAAAGATGCGCGAGTATTGGAAATGCGAATGAGACGGGCAGAATAAACGTTTTTCAAGTGAGTGACACATTGAGATGTCATTGGTCGTTCAGGTGAAGACAGCGTGGACAACTCAGACTCATGGACACACAGGTGAAGCATGAAGGCAGTGTGGGTGATTTGAATAGAAGTAGGGATGCACCGATACCGATACGAGTATCGGCATCGACTCCGATACTCAGTATGTGTACTCGTACTCGTAAAAGATATCCGATACAAATGCACCGATACCACTTACGGCCATTTGACATTCCCAGTTCAGTGCAGCAGGTACGAGGAGGAGGAATAATGTGTGAAGAGTGTGGAGATTTTTCAAAATAAATGACGGTGATAAAAGTAACGCTGACTGACAGTAACGTTACAGACACAGACAGATACAGACGCAGGGTTCTGTCCGTCCTCTGCGTACATTGCATTTGTTTTCCAGGTGCTGGCGGATGCGTAAACAGAATGAGAATACCAGCGGGTGTACGGAGCGGTGCGGACCGCCGCCAACAGAAGTGAAAACGAAACTTATCGCTCATTTCTCTTTTCTCTTCCTGCTGAAGCTAAACTTTTAAACCTTACCAGTGAAAACGCTGCAATATTAGTATCACATTAGTGTTCCCTCTGTCATCTCCATGTTTGTTATTACTGACTTTCTTCTTCTTCTTCTCAAAAAACTTTCCTCTTCTTCGTGGTATTTGTCCAGTATGGTTAATTCAGAGCGGCGCCCCCTGGTGGATTAATTGACAAACGCTCATTCCAACACATTAAATGTCAGTAGCAGCACTTTGTTCCAGTCAGACTAATGACAAAGACAATAAAGCACATTTACAAAAGGAACTAAGAACTGGAATGGGATTATTAAGTACTAGTATCGGTACTCGGTATCGGCAAGTACTCAAATGTAAGTACTTGTACTCGGTCTGGAAAAAAGTGGTATGGGTGCATCCCTAAATATAAGAACTGCTCATAAACAAATGGCTCGCAACGAATCGGTTCTTATCGTTCACTGAAAAGAGCCGTTCAAAAGATTCGACTCGTCTGCAAACGTCACACCTCTCGTGCCTGGCTGAACGAGCCAAGACGGATAACAGCTGTTAGATATCAGTGCATAGTAACGCACTGCATTTTACTGCTGGTAACGGTAACGGCGTTGTAACGTTTCAAATAGTAATTCATTAGATTACCCGTTACTG
The DNA here is from genome assembly GCF_902148855.1 of Sphaeramia orbicularis. Taxonomy (NCBI): domain Eukaryota; kingdom Metazoa; phylum Chordata; class Actinopteri; order Kurtiformes; family Apogonidae; genus Sphaeramia; species Sphaeramia orbicularis. Next base: position 5,615,628 of record NC_043961.1, on the reverse strand, counting down.
GAAAACAATAACGGCGTTGGTAACACCAGTATTTTTAACGTCGTTATTCCCAACACAGCTCAACAATGTAGTTATTTTTAGCTTACCGGCCGATAGACCATAAGCTATTGTCGTCATGCGTTAAAAAACTTTCAATCGTCTTCTTCCCCAAAACTACAATTCCGATTGACTTCAAACTTGGTATACAGCTTCTTTATGACGATGTCAGCAAAAGTTAGTGAAATTATTTGGATCTGGATCTGATTCTGGATTTGGTGCCACTTTGAAAAATGTCCCCATTATAAGAGATAGGAAGTGGATGGATGCAAGAACTCAGTAAATATAAATGATATCTAGTGTAAATTTCTACAGTCCAGCCCTGATGGGGAGATGACCAAAACATAATGTCCTCATGCTGATCAGGATCTTTTTCTGGATCCGGGAACTTACGGAAAATTTAACATGGGCTCTTATGGGGAAAACATTTCAATCGTCTTCTTCTCCCAAACTCCAGTTCTGATTGACTTCAAACTTGGTATACAGCTTCTGTATGATGATGTCAACACAAGGTATTGAAATTATTTCGATCCAGATCTGATTCTGTATTTGGTGCGACTTTGAAAAATTTTCCCATTATATCAGATGGGAAGTGGATTGATCCAATAAATCAGTATCAATGATATCAAGTTGGAATTTGAATTTTTTTACAGATCTGATTGGAATATGACCAAAACATGGGCTATTTCTGTAATAGAATAAATACACAGAACTGGGTGAGAATAAATGGCATCTGAATACATTTCCCAAAACTTTTAATTTGGCCGGTAAGCTACAGGGCCATTGGTCCTATTTTTTAATATTGTAAAAGAGAAATATAGACCCTAAAATTCTGATGTAAACTTGTGATGTGACAAGGTGGTATTCAAGTTTTTTTTTATTTTTTTACGTCCAACTACCAGACACACTGAAAAACATACTTCTAGCAGCTGGTGGAGAAGCGGCATTCAGATAGTCGTAGGTGATCCAAGAACAGATGTTCTGTTAAATCCATCCCAGAATCCTCAAGGAAAGCAAAAGCCAAACCATTTCCAGAGCAGAAGCAGCTGGGTTCTCTGAGCTTCATTCAGAGATGGTACAGTTAGATTTCCACATGAAGTAAGGCTGTCAACTGTTTGACACACTGTTAATGAGATCGGAAACATTAGCTAACAAGGTGCAAACGCGGCTCTGCGCTTTTCCACTAATCATTAAGAGTGTGACTGAATGAGGACTGGTTTGGAGTCCTGGGTGGCCTGGAGGCATCAGTCTGCCGTCTAATGGCTGTGCTCCTGCTCTGACAGATGTAAATGAGTGCTGGCGTTACCCTGGCAGGCTGTGTGCCCAGACCTGTGAAAACACCCCTGGATCCTACCACTGCTCATGTACCGCCGGCTTCTCCCTCGCATTTGATGGTAAAAACTGTGAAGGTAAGCTGTATGGAATTTTTTTTTTTTCTCTTTTTTTTACTCTGTTCTTTCTTTATCAAGGCTTTCAGGTACTAATGGCTTTCAAAGTCTGGCCCGGATTGTGATTATTATTCTGACAGTGAAGCAGTTGTCAGGGCTAAATAGAAGGTGATACAAGGTTAAACTATTTAAAACTTTAACCTTTAGCCCTATCAGCCCGCCCACAGGCCGAAAAAATTATTTTAACCCTTTCATGCATGAATTATGAGAACCTTAGTCAAGATTTTTTTCTTCAGTGTTTAGCCATGAAAAAAACAATGCGATCAAGTTTTTTTTTTTTTCGATGGAGTTACAAAAATATCCATGCATTTAATTTTTGAAGTAAAGAAACGTGTTTAAAACCCAATATCAGAAAGTGATATGCAAACAATGAAATAAAAACATTTTTAATGCTGCTAATCTGATGTCTTCTCACATTTTAACATATTCTAATGCTAGTAATTACTCACTTCATGGAGATAATATGCAAAAAAAAAAACCTTCTTGTCTAACAAATAACAATTGATTTACACTCAGACATGTTAGTGCAGATCAGGTTTATCAAGAACAGTAAAGTTACAGTAATGATCTGAATTACAGTGTATGGGATGGTGCATAAGTGTCCACTGTGTTGGCTGATATGGAACTAAAACAACAAAACCCATTAATATACAAGAGAACAGCTGGAGAAGAACTGTCCACTGGAGTGGACACTGCATGAAAGGGTTAATATTCGTCTACTATAAAAAATATAATAAATCAGGACAATGAATGTTTTTTTCAGCTTTTGCTCAAAGTTTAGACCCTAATGTTAATAAAAGTACATCAAAAGTGTATTTTAGTGCAAACTTTAATGTTCAAACATGATTTTTAATCTTTGTGGGGTGAAATATACGCTATTAAAAATCTCCGACACAAACAGTTAATTTATGCATATCATCGTCAATCCAGCTGAAAAAAAACAAAAAACAGGCGAGGATAAAAAATTCCAATTTCTCTTTAGTTTGTTACAGTTTACTCAGGCATAGTAATAGATACAATATTTTAAACAATGGGAATAGATTCTGTGAGGTCTCTAAATGTCCATAGACACCAAGAACATCCATATGAACCTTATTATTGTGAAGTAATTCTTCATTTACTTTGGGTATGTCTGTTTAGGCCTTTTTCCCCTGAAAACATGGTCAGGGTTAAACAGGTTAAATACGATATTATAAGACCCCAAAATGTCAACCTACAGTAATTCAATAACGTCTATTACCCATACCTCATCTATTTAACTCCACTAGTTGCTTTTCTATTGGACGTCTGTGCAAAACTTTACCAATATTTACTAAATGTCGAAAAAACATTTTTAAAAAAATTAACATTTCTAATAAATCACAAATGCGATGATTTGTTTTATTATCGCAAGATGACATGAGAAGTCATTCCATAAACATGCCAACGAATGTAAATATGGTGTTGATTTACAGATATTTTCATTATTATTATATATTACCCCTCTATCTCGTACTAAATTAAAAAATGATTCAGTTTCCTGGTGTGTCCACACATACCGCACCATGTTTCTTTTAAAACTCTTCTTCGCTTGTTGTATCGTCCATCAACATCCCCCCTTTTTTTGTTTTTCCTCACTGGAACTGTTTCTGTCACTCTCTTGTAATGTATGCGGAAATAACCAAAAATAGTCACTTGCCCGATAAAGGGTTAAGACCATAACGACACATTATTGTTACGTTTATGAGTCATCATTGATATGCAAATTTGAAGTTGTGGATTCCACTTATTGTTTCACATGCACACACATTAACCCATAAAGACCCAAACAGCCACTGGTGACCAAAACCATCTACTGATCTAAACTGTTTCATACCTGTCGATCCACTAATCCTATCAATACATGTCAATAATTGGTGTAAAATACAGTTCTTCATCTTTTCATGGTCATCAGATATGACCCATATGGACGTTCAGAGGCTCCGTAGTTACCGTGGAAACACCATCATCTTCTACAACAGGGGTGTCAAACTCATTTTGGTTCAGGGGCCATATTTGGCCCAATTTGATCTCAAGCGGGCCAGACCAGTAAAATAATGACTGAGTAACCTATAAACAATGACAAATTCAAGTTTTTCTTTTTGTTTTAGTACAAAAAAAAAAACAAATTATGAAAATATTTGCATTTAAAAAGAAAAAAAAAGTGAATAACCTGAAAAAACAGAAATTTCATTTGAAAAATTGGTGCAATTTTAACAATATTATGCCTCAACTTATTATTTATACGTGTACATTTACACAAAATGTTACATTTGGTAACAGGCAGAATATTGTTAAAGTTTTGGAGTTTGAAACTAAAATTTGAACAATTTCTACAACATTCCATCTCTTATTATTAACACAACTACAGATCACAGTGGATCCATAAATGCACAAAACGTTTAGTAACAGGCAGAATATTGTTAAAATTGCACATTTCGGCTTGTTTATCTTTCTTTTTATTTGTGTATTTATTTGCATTTTATTGTGAAAGAATAGTTTTGTAAATGTAAATATTTTCACAGTGTAATATCATTTTTTTCACTTAAATTTTTTCCACCTAATTTTTTACAAAGAAAATTTGTCGTCATTATTTATGGGTTATTGTGTTGTTATTTTTACTTGAGATCTCATTGGTCTGTATGTGGAACCTGAACCAAAATGATTATGACAACTTTAACTGTTCAGGTTAATTATTGCACTTTCATCCTGCGGGCCAGAATGGAACCTTTGGCGGGCCAGATTTGGCCCCCAGGCCGCATGTTTGACACCTGTGTTCTACAACATTGATTCTCCAGTCAAACCCATGGAGTTGGATCAATGACAGTGGATGGACACACTTGTTTTTGTGTTCAGTTAATGATATCCTTGCAGAAAAAGTCACTTTTTCTTCAGTTTTCTCTGTTTCTGATATAATAACCCTCAACTGTTATCTGAGCTTTTGTGAACATCTACATCAGGGGTGTCAAACTCATTTTCTTCCAGGGGGTGCCACATTCAGCCCAATTTAATCTGAAGTGGGCCGGAACAGTCCAATAATAGCATGCTAGCCAATAAATAATGACAACTCCAAATTGTTTTAGCGCAAAAAATAACATTCACTTATGACAATATTTACATTTATAAACTATCCAAACCAAAAGGATGTGAATAACCTGAAAAATTAAATTTGCTAAGAAATATAAGTACAATTTTATCAATATTATGCCTCAACTTATCATTTATAGGCTACATATGCATTACAGATCAGATCTACGAAGGCACGACACATTTAGTCTTAGGCAAAATATTGTTAAAATTGCACTTCATTTTCTTTAGACATTTCAGGTTCATATTTGTTCAAGTTATTCACATTTAATTGTTAAGGAATAGTTTCTTAATGTAAATATTTTCATAATTTTAATGTTTTTTTTGCACTAAATCAAGGAGAAAAAATGGCGTTGTCATTATTTATAGGTTATTATGACATTATTTTTGAGTTTGATGCCCTAACTTGCCATCCCACGGGCCAGACTGGAAACTTTGGCGGATCGGTTTTGAGCCCTGGGCCGCATGTTTGACACCTGTGATCTTCGGGGGGGGGGGGGGCTGATTTCCAAAAAATTTTCAGATTCAACTTTAGCCCTGATTTTCTAATGCAACAAGATCTTCTAAGCAGTCCTGTGTAATTTTTTTGAAATTTTCATCCAAACCCCCCCCCCCCCCGAAAATTACTTTTTCAACCCTGAAAATGTGAGGTTTTTGGTCACTTTCAAACCTTCTTCACTTTTGATAAAGTACAATGTAGCAATCCGCTCATGCTGGGCCTTAAATGTTTTTTTGTGAGACATGTCATGTCATCAGAGTGCTTTGCACCACAAAAAGTGTAGAGTCAAGGTCAAATTATAGGTCAAAGGTCACCCAAATGGTCCAAAATGCATATTTCATGGAATTAATTCTTTCGGTGCCAGACAGTTAAGGGGCTAATAAGCCTTAAAAGTGCCACAGAATTTGGCCGTTTTTCAGTATTTCGCGTCGTTTTTATAATATTTGAAGAATCCTGCAGGAAACCGCTCGGTAACATCCGACCGATTGCTGATTAGATTCAAAACGCACCGGACGCAGCCGATTCATTATTGATCGTAATTTGCATAATTTATTTGGTCGCGTGACCTCAAATTCCCGTCTGATTGGTCTCAAAAGGGGGACACAGAAAGAACGTCATCGAAATGTGAGAAAGAAATGGGGGTGGATGGTTTGTTTGTACACAGATATGGCGTGTTCTCCAAAGCCGATCTGATCGGCCCGTGGCACTGGATTCTGGATCACTTTGAAATTTTCGTTAACATTGTGGTAAATGGGGCCAAAATTTTCGTTTCCCAATATCTCGCTTAATTATTGACCAAAACTCATGAAATTTCACTCAGGAATTGACAATGGGGTCCTCTATCACATTTCAAAGGCTGATCCGGATCTGATCCAGAAGGCGGATTTTATCTCAATTTATATAAAAAATGGGGGTGCCCTTACTTTTTGGCCTACTGTGCCTTTAATATTAAAGGTAGAAATTTCTGACAAGTGCCATCGTGTAGCTCAGTCAGTTCCGCATCGGGAGTATGCCACCGGATTTCATGTAGCTTTAATACTTAAGGAGCTAGATCCAGAAGAAAACCGCCATTACGAGAAATGTGATTTTCGTGAATAACTACTGAACTAATAAGGATATAATTATGAATCCAGTTGCTAATGGTATGTTTTCATGGTCAAGGAATCTTAAAATATAGGTCAAATAAATATGGGACTAATATTTATGGTGGAAATCACAATATGGGGGAATTGTGCAAATCTCATGCAATTTGACTCAGGGATTTACAATGGGGTGTTCTATCAAATGGCAAAGACTGATCCGGATCTTTCAAAAAGTTATGGACAGATTTGGATGAAAATTTCAGGAAATATTGATACTGGCACAAGGAACAAATGATTAAATTTTGGTGGTGATCGGGGGGGGGGGCACTGATCTGCTTTGGCGGAGGTCTGCGCTCTCAGAGTGCTTTTCTAGTTATATACTGCACTGGACAAAAGAGTGGAGAAGCTGTGAAAGTTGCGATTTTCAGAGTTAAAAAAGTAATTTTCGGGGTAGGGGGGGTTTTTGGATGAATTACACAGGAGTGCTTAGAACATCTTGCTGCATTAGAAAATCAGGGCTGATGTGGTATTTGATATTACCCCCCCCCTCCCCAGTGATCTACATGATCAGTGAATTAAATATAGGAAAATACTTCATTTTCACTGAGAAAACACAAACTATGGAGGATAATATAATAATATAATGAATGGAAGATAAATCACTTAAGAAATATTAAATCTGGACAAAACTCCATTTGGGAAGTGCCATAAAAGCAGCACAGGGTTTTTATGGGTGAATCTGAACTTCTTGGACCCTGTTCCTCGTGAGTTTCCGACACGGTAGCAGCTCCACAACAACACAGAACACATGTAAAAAGTAACTGAGTAAGAACATGTTCAAGATAAGTAAAAAGTCAGGTAAAAATTTAATTTACAGCGCATCAGTCACTCTTCCTCTGTGACATATAGTGAATTTAAATGCCACCTCATTTAGATGTGTGGTCTTATTTCCATGAAGAACTCCCGGCACAGACCAAACCTCTGGGGACGACGTTCAAATCAAACACCGAGTGCGACACAAAGACTTTAGAGATTTTATATAGAGATAGAAAACTGTTTATGAGACCTTTGCAAGTCTTTCCTATCAGCAAAAACTGTTTTCTCTGGGAATTTAATTTAGTCTCCATATATTGAATGCGGGTTTGCGTTGTGACGGCGCATACATAATGTCAGCGGTTTGTTCCAGATGTGACTGAGCTTCAAAAACGACCAGGATTCACTTTACGTTCAGCCACTCACAGCCGTTATTCAAAGAAAAGATTCAACTTCTGTAGATTTCTGTTCACAGTCTGCATTTATTAGAAAACCCCCATGATTGCATTTTGATTAGTTCTTTTAAGACTGATTTGTTCCAGGCGCCTAAAGCGTGTCTTTCTTGGGGGGAAAAGCATTAAAACCAAAACTTCCCTAAATGTTTTTTTATTAGGTTTTGTTTCTGAATCCATATTGTTTTAAAGAATGAAAGAAATAATCCAGCCGTAAAGACCCAGTGCTACTACTGTGGTAACTCCCACTCTGTTTAACTTCCTAAGTGATTTATCTCTATTTATTGTAATATTATCCTCTTTATTTTTCTTTTTTTGAGTGTAAATCATGTATTTTCCTATATTTAATTTACCGATCTGGTAGATGTTCATTAAAGCTCAGAGTAAATTTAAGGGTTATTACATCAGAAACAGAGAAAACTGAAGAAAACGTGACTTTTTTCAGCAAAATCTATCATGATCTGAACATAAACCCAGTGTGTCCATCCACTGTCATTGATCCAACTCCATGGGTTTTACTGGTGAGTCAGTGTTGTAGAAGATGACGGTGTTTCCATGGTAACTACAGAGCCTCTGAATGTCTATGACTATTTTTGTTCATTTTTAAATTCATTTTATTCTTTTTTTTGTTTTGATGACTTTAGATGATTTTTTTTTTTTTCATTTTGTTGCCTTTTTAACTTAATTTTAGACTCTTTTTTTTTTGCACATTATTTATTTAATGTTTTTTTTTAATTGATTTTGTTCATTTTGTTACTTACTTTAGTCTTATTTTTTACTTTTTTGTCAAATTTTTGCATATTTTTTTCCACATTGTTTATTTTGAAAATATATATATATTTTTTTTTTCCTGTAGGTACAAACAGTACCGATGTTTCCAGTAGTAGTTTTATTATGAGGGAAATAACATTAAGTGAACTTAACCTCAGTATGTCAATCCACTGCCATCAGTGGCTTTTCCATTGGACATCTGTGCAAAACTTTAGTGATATTTACTAAATGTTGAAAAAACAGAAGTGTGTAATGTCGGTTTTTCTATTAAATCACAAATGCAATTTTTTATTTATTTATTTATTATCGCGAGATGACATGAGAAGTCATTCCATAAACACGGCCACAAATTTACATATGGTATTAATTTACAGATATTTTCATTATTATTATTTATTACCCCTCTATCCCGTACTAAATTAAAAAATGATTCAGTTTGGTGTGTCCACATATACTGCACCATGTTTCTTTTAAAACTCTTCTTCTTCGCTTGTTGTAACGTCCGTCAACATCAGTTTTTTTTTTTTTTTTTATTCATGTGACTCTAGTTACAGAAAAAGGTCTTTCCATTGCCGTTTTGCGTGATATACCAATTGTGCTACGCCCAAAAAACCGCCTCTTGCCAGCATAAAAACTTTTAATCAAAAAATGAGTGTTGGCAAAATTGACTTTTTTCCATGAGGTAAATTTTTATGTGCAAGTTATTTTCGCACAATTTGAGGGTCAACGGAAAAGTGACTGTGGATCCAAGTCCATGGGTTTTACCGGTGAATCAGTGTTGTAGAAGATGACCATGTTTCCACGGTAACTACGGAGCCTCTGAACGTCCAAATGGGTCATATCTGATGACCATGAACAGATGAATGTCTGGATTATACTTCATTTAAGGCCAAAATGGATGGATTACACTTCATCTAAGGGGGGCATCTACTTCCTTTGTTTAAAACAATACATGACACATGCGTGGGGTGTACTAAAACTTTTTTCCCTTACTGCACCTGTGAGGCTAAATGCTAACCCATCACCGTACCAAAGGTCTAGGTGGTTTTCGTTTTGAGCATCTCTGCAGGATGTTTAGAATGAATGTTAACTTTGTCTGATATTGTGTTTACTGCACACACTTCTAATCACCACACACCAGACACTGGAGTTTGTTGTCTTTCATTTTTAACTCGTGTGTGTTTTTCTGTTTGTTAGACATAAATGAATGTGAGAAAAACCCGTGTAGCCAGGAATGCGCCAACATCTACGGTTCCTATCAGTGCTACTGTCGCCAAGGTTACTTCCTGAAAGAGGACGGACGCACCTGTGAAGGTAAATAAACATTTCCTACCAGTGACAACATGTACTACTACTACACCACTGTAGGTTTACATAGGGAGGATCATTACCCCGCCCTCCGAAAAGGAGGCAAGGGGTATTGTTTTTGGTTCAGTCTGTTTGTTTGTTTGTTTGTTTGTTTGTTTGTTAACACTTTAGCAGCAAAACTACTGGTTGAATTCATACCCAATTGGGTTTATAGATTGCCAGTGATCCAGAATAGATCTGATTACATTTTGGGAAAAGTAGGTCAAAGTTCAAATTTTTTATGCATTTTTAAAATCTTTTTTTCCCTATTTACTTATAATGGGTGAAATTGGTCTATGCTGACATCAGCATGCATATAAACATGATGACATCAGCTGGATCAATGCCAAAATAAGCTACAATATGTGTGAGGGGCAGGGTTTGTTGTACCTGGAACCACTTGATATAACATCTTCCCCTGGACTATTCGCACCGCCAACACCTACGGACTCATACACACACCTTCACACACAGTCTGTCACAACTTCGGCACCTGTACAATCCTGCACACTGCACTTAACCTTGCACACTGTATTTTTTAATTTTTTAGTCTACTGTTTTTAATCATACTGTTATTTATTTATTTATACATTTATACTAATATTGTCTTGTATCTTTTTTTATTAATATCATGTGGTGCAGAGTAGTAGTCCCACAGCAATTTCGTTGTAACTTTTGTGCAATGACAATAAAGACCATTCTATTCTATGTTTTTTCCTGGTTTGCACCTATCAATTTGTAAAAATCAGAACAAAATAACAAGTGGTTCCAGGCACAACAAACCCCGCCCCTTCCATGTACTGTAGCTTATTTTGGCACCAATCCAGCTGATGTCATCATGTCTATGCGTGTGACGATGTCAGCATACGAGGGCCGTTCAATAAGTTCATGGCCTCACCCAGAACAGAACAACACAGACTGATAATTTATATTTTATTTTTCAACATAATCTCCATTTACAGCAATGCACTTGGTCCATCGATGTTCAAGCATCACTATCCCATCACGAAAGAATGTAACATCCTGTATTATAACAACCAGTATTTCTGGGTGAGGCCATGAACTTATTGAACAGCCCTCGTAGACATAGAAAGCGTAGACAAATTTCCAAAAATAGTCACTCGCCTGATAAGAGGTTAAAACCATAAAGACACATTATTGTCACATTTATGAGTCATCGTTGATATGCAAATTTAAAGTTCTGGATTCCACTTCATCAGATATTTTCCTTATTTCACATGCACATACAGTACAGGCCAAAAGTTTGGACACACCTTCTCATTCTTCACATTTTCTTTATTTTCATGACTATTTACATTGTAGATTCTCACTGAAGGCATCAAAACTATGAATGAACACATGTGGAATTATGTACTTAACAAAAAAGTGTGAAATAACTGAAAACATCTCTTATATTCTAGTCTCTTCAAAGTAGCCACCCTTAGCTCTGATGACTGTTTTGCACACTCTTGGCATTCTCTTGATGAGCTTCAAAACAAAAATCTCAAATTTAGCAAAAAATCTTGAATTAAGCCAAAAAAATCTTCAATTAAGTAAAAAAACAAATCTTCAATTAAGCAAAAAAAAAAAAATCTTCAATTAAGTAAAAAAAATCTTCAATTAAGCCAAAAAAATTCTCGAATTTAGTAAAAAAAATCTTGAATTAGGCAAAAAGAAAAATCTTCAATTAAGCCAAAAAAAAAAAATCTTCAGTTAAGTTAAAAAAAATCTTGAATTAAGCCAAAAAAAAATCTAGAATTAACAACTTATTTTTTTTTCTTTTAGTGCAAAAAATAACATTAAATTATGAAAATATTTACATTTACAAACTATCCTGTAACGCTAAAATGTGAATAACCTGAACAAATATGAACAACCTGAAATGTCTAAAGAAAATTAAGCCCAATTTTAACAATTTTTCTGCCTGTTCCTCAGTGTTTAGTGTCTTTGTAGATCTGATCCATAATGCACATGGACAAATGATAAGTTGAGGAATAATACTGTTAAAATTGCACTAAATTTTCTTATGTTTTTTAATTTAAATTTCAGTTTTTTCATTTTTTTCTTTTTTTTTTTTGGATAGTTTACAAAAGTAAGTATTTTCATAATTTAATGTTTTGGGGTTTTTTTTACACTAAAACAAAGACCATAATTTGCAGTTGTCATAATTTATAGGTTATTATGTTATTATTTTTCTGGTTCGGCCCACTTCAGATCAAATTTAGCTGAATATGGCCCCTGAACTAAAATGAGTTTGACGCCCCTGATCTACATGATCAGTGAATTAAATATAGGAAAATATCTGATTTTCACTGAACAATAAAGAGGATATTATTATGATAAATAGCGATAGATCACTTAAGAAAAGGTTAAATAGAGAGAAAAAATCATTTGGGAACTGCCACAAAAGCAGCACTGGGTTTTTACGGGTTAATGTAAAGGTTCTGTGTTCACTGGATGCACTGCTGCACCCATACATTCACCCACAGAGGCAGAACTGGAGCAAAAAGCCTGTTTAAAATGTGTTGAGATATAGTGGGAACATATACCCTGGTGCAGTATGGCAGAGTTGAGTACAGTAGAAGAAGAGAACAGCTGTGCGGTGCTTTCTGCTTCAGCAGCCCACTGCTTCCCTGGCAGACTGTGGATAATGTGTGCAGCAGAATGAAACCTAAAGGCTTTAGAGTAAGTGTTACAAGAGCAGAGAGGGAAGAAGAATGTGGGAAACATGGAATGAGGGTCCACATCTCATTTTCAGTACAACACTTACTATGACATGATATCAATATTTAGTAAGGGTGCATAATAATCATCAGCACTGGTACTGGAAAAAAATGACATTATTCAGATAATTCTGATAATTAACTCTGTAAAGCGTGAACCATTAAATCACTGACAGAAAATTCCAGTTCTTTGAAACTGGAGCCTTTATTGGTCCTTCTGAACGACCAAAAACACTTTTTTTCAAATATCGATTTCCATATATGAGTTTCAGTTTTGTATCATATTTGATACATCAGGTCTCAATGCTCAAATATTATTACATAAAGGGACAGTACAGCACAATTTAACACTTTAACCCATAAAGACCCAGTGCTACTTTTGTGGCAGTTCCAAAATGTTTATACAGGGTGACACAAAAAAAAGGGAACTTTTTAACAATCCAATAAAACCAAGAGTGATGGAAGAAAAATATTTTATTCATAGTAACTGAAACCTTAAAACATGCCATTTAAGAAACAATGATGGAATTTTCCTTTTTTAAAAATTACTTCCTGTAGATGGCGTCCTCCTGTACGAATGCATTCTTGAAATCTGCTGTTGAGGTTCCTCATTGACCGCTGCAACATCTCAGCTGGAATACTGTGAATTTCATCCTGAATTCTCTGTTTTAACTCATCCAGAGTTCTTGGTCGAGTCGTGTACGCGTTACTGTTGAGATAGCCCCACAAGAGAAAATCACAAACGGACAAATCTGGCGATCTAGGGGGGCCAGGGAACGTTACCGAATCTTGAGATCACACGGTTACCGAACAATTCTCGCACAGCCGCCAATGGTTACTAAAATGGGGGGGTGTTTACTTGCTCAAGGTCACTGTCTCGCAGTGCTGCCACTTGCTCATGTCTGCCAATACGCACTTCAAAAATTCCCGTTTTTTTGGGTCACCCTGTATATATATATATATATATATATATATATATATATATATATATATATATATATATATACATATATATATATATATATATATATTTAGCTTTTCTTAAGCGATTTATCACTATGTATTATGATATTGTCCTCTGTATTTAACATTTTTTTAGTGAATATCAGGTGTGTTCCTATATTTAACTCACTGATTATGTAGATCATGGGTCGGCAACCTTTGTAATCTAAAGAGCCATTTCAGGACAGAAATAGAAAAACTAAACTGTCTGGAGCCAAAAGATACACTTACATCTTTCCTCCTTCCTCTGTAAAGCCTGAACCATTAAATCATTGACAGAAAATTCCATCTCTCTGAAACTAGAGCTTTTATTGGTCCCTCTGAACAACTAAAAACTTTTTTTTTTTTTTTCAAATAACAATTTCCATGTATGAGTTTCAATTTTGTATCATGTTTGATACATCAGGTCTCAATGCTCAAATATTATTTTTGAACAAACAAAAACATAATATAACACAAACATGTCTAATAAATTAACTCCTTTTCTAAATGGTCCCAGTTCTTCCTCCTTCCTCATTAATGACAGTCTTGTAGTGTCACTGGAAAGGCCTCTGGTGAATGAACTCCTCCCCCTGGTGGATTATCTGTGTATTGCATGTACCTAATTGTAAACATCAGGTTTTTCAAGAAAAAAAATATTACACTGATCATGTAGAGGGCTTTAAAACTCATGGATCAAATATGATACGTTTGGCGTTATAGGGTTAAAGTTTTCACCGATAAATAGAGCCAATATTAATAAATCTAAATTGCTTAGATTTGGTGCTTTTCACCAGTACACAGTGCACGTTGTTGCCTTGGCAACCACCATAAAAACCAAGAAGAAGCAGAGGTGTGGGTCAGTCCATTGTTTGTCAGTCAAAGGGTTTTCAGTTCCTTACTCTGCTACAGTTGTAAGACCCAGAGGCAGATCCAGTGGTTGTTTTGTCTGTTTTGGTTCGACAGCAGCAGAAGAAGAGGGACATCTGAAAACACTGAACTTAAAAAAGTTGAATGTAGCTTAATGCCCCAGAACAGTGATCAATCAACACCAAAGTAGGTGTGGACATCTGTAGTCACGCCCACTTTCACTTCTGCAAATCATAACCACAACCCCAGTTTAATGGATGATGTCCACGTTAAGCCTTTTCCTCTCCATGGGGACACATTATAGAGAAAAAGATGAACATAGCTTAATGTGTGAAAACAGGGGTTGATCATCAGCAAATTATCAATGTGGACATAAATAGTATGAACTGAAAACACTTGGTCTATTGTCCATTTGAAGCAAACATAGGCTTTTGCTTCTGTAGAAGCTTTTATTAACCCGCCCCCTAAAGGGGGTGCAAGAGGTATTGTTTTTTGTTCTGTTTGTTTGCTATTGTTTGTTAACATTCTAGCATCAAAACTATTGGTTGAATTCATACCAAACTGGGTTTATAGATTGCCAGTGACCCAGAATAGATGTCATTACATTTTAGGAAAAGTAGGTCAAAGTTCAAATTTTTCATGAATTTTTAAAATCTTTGTTCTTCTCCCAGTTACTTATAATGGGCGAAATTTCAAATGTCTATAAAAACATCAATTTTGTTTCAATTTACTTCAGACGTGGCACAGACAGGGTGGGGAAGCAAAATTTACAATATTTTTGAAGCAGGGATTGAAAGACAGTGTATGACCAATTAGTTTATTGAAAGTCATGAGAATTTATTTGCCACAAGAAAATTTCCATAATAGAAAATGTTTTCATTCTATGTGTCCTCCTTCTTTCTCAATAACTGCCTTCACACGCTTCCTGAAACTTGCGCAAGTGTTCCTCAAATATTGGGGTGACAACTTCTCCCATTCTTCTTTAATAGTATCTTCCAGACTTTCTGGTAATAGTTTTGCTCATAGTCATTCTCTTCTTTCCATTATAAACAGTCTTTATGGACACTCCAACTATTTTTGAAATCTCCTTTGGTGTGACGAGTGCATTCAGCAAATCACACACTCTTTGACGTTTGCTTTCCTGATTACTCATATGGGCAAAAGTTTCTGAAAAGGTATGGATAATAGTGTTAGGTATGATTATGACATCAATATATGTTTGGTTTCAAAACAATTGACGTAGTGCCTGCTGAGAAAAAACAACTAAATGTTCATTGTAAATTTTGCTTCCCCACCCTCTATATAGAGGCAACTGATATGTTGACATTAGCACATGCATAGACATGATGACATCAGCTGGATCGATGCCAAAATAAGCTATGATCCATGCGAGGGGCGGGGTTTGTTGTACCTGGCACCACTTGTTTGACTATTAACTGAGTTTTATCACCGACTGGAAATAAGAATAAAAGAATTTGAAGAATGGGAACTATTGTTGTTATTGGTATCAGTTACAAGAAACAGGAAGTTAACGGTTGTAAAACAATTATGGTGCATCCCTAATATTTAGTCTACATTAATTACTATCATGATGATGCTCCTCAGACTGAAGCAGCAGCATTTGAAGGTGAGCGGACTCGAGTACAAAACACACTAAGACCAACACAAATGTCTAACTGATGTGTGTATTTGTGTGTTTTTGAACAGACATTGACGAGTGTTCCCAAAGCATTGGGAACCTGTGTACGTTCCAGTGCGTTAACGTCCCTGGCAGTTACCAGTGTGCCTGTCCTCCTCATGGATACATCATGGCTGCCAACGGTCGCACCTGCAAAGGTCAGAGGTCAACGTGCACAGACGATGTTTCACACATTACAATCAGACCGATAAGGCTGTGGCCAATAAAATATAAGGAACTTCCAAATGTGGGGGAGAGGTTTAGAATATGGCATCTTCATCAACATCAACTCCTGTGTTTATTTATTATTGATCATTGTCATTTGTGTTTTTTCCAGAAAAACTGTGAAATATTAGAAGACAAATATGAGTGTCATTAAAAGTCAATATGAGTGGTGTTAATCCAATCAAAACAGAATTACACCATTTGATTAATTGGTGTCATTTATTACCATGCCCCCCCTGAAGGGCAGGCAAGGGGTATTGTTTTTAGTTTGGTTTGTTTGTTTGTTGTTTCTTTGTTTGTTTACACTTTAGCAGCAAAACTATTGGTTGAATTCATATTAAATTGGATTTATAGATTGCCAGTGACCCAGAATAGATGTCCTTACATTTTGGGAAAAGTAGGTCAATGTTTAAATTTTTTAGGAATTTTTTTAATCTTTTTTTTTTTTTCCCATTTACTTATAGTGGGTGAAATGCGTGCAAGGGGCGGGGTTTGTTGTTTCTGTCCTGTTAGCATAACCTAGCTGTGATTTCACTAGTCAACGTTTTGAATAATTATGTGCAGATGACATGAATTTTCCAACATATGTAACTATGTGTTGATATTCAGCAAGAAGCTGAAATTATTTAGTAGGAATGCAACAATTAGTCGACAAATGGTCAAGGGCAATATTAGTGGACGACTAATTTAGTCGTCTGTCAGTAGTATCATGCACTTTTGCTTATTTTATGGCTAAATGTAACTCTTGAGTATTTAGTTGTTTGTTTAACAAACTTTGTTAGTTACTAATTGTTATGTATAAAATGTACTTTTGGCAAAAGGAAAAAAAAAGTATTTTTATTGCTGCTTGCAATATTTATTGACTATTGAATTGAATATCTGTTTAATGAACTTTATTATGCATTTGTCATTCACCAAATGTTGGCGTTAAAGGAAAAGAAATGTATTGTATTGCTGCTACAAATATAAATAGGAGCCATTGTTTTTTTGTTTGTTTTTGCATTTTATAATGTGACTAATGGATAAGTCTTTACAGTAGTCGACAGTTACTGGACTGTTGAAATAGTCATTAGTTGCAGCCCAACTATGTAGGAGCCACGTAATAAAAAAATTCTATTTGGCAGTTAGTAAGTTAGTGAGTTAATGACAGTGTTTGCATTAGCTTGGTGAGTTTCAGCACATTACAGCCATTACTCAGATCCTACCCCGATCTTTTATACTTGTAATTTATAGTGGACAGTGTGTGGTGTTTGCTCTTGTGTACATTTGTTTGTATTCGTGTTTACTGTGGTTTTATTTTGTTATTGAATGTCTACCATGCTGCTGCTACACTGGAATCTATCTATCTATCTATCTATCTATCTATCTATCTATCTATCTATCTATCTATCTATCTATCTATCTATCTATCTATCTATCTATCTATCTATCTATCTATCTATCTATCTATCGTTCTATCGTTCTGTCGTTCTGTCGTTCTATCATTCTATCATTCGTTCTATCCATCCATCCATCCCAGTGCTTTTCATTGTGCACTGACAGGATGCTCCACATACAGATGACACTTTAGGAATATTTCCCTTCATATAGGTCTGTTTTATTGACTGTATCCTTCCTTTTATTTATCACTGTTTTCCAGATGTGGATGAGTGCACTACTGGAACCCACAACTGTACTGGAGGACAGACCTGCTACAACCTCCAAGGAGGCTTCAGATGCCTTTCCTTCGACTGCCCCCCCAACTACAAGAAAGTATCCGACACGTGAGTCACTTCTACTTCTAACTTTCTTCAACAGTAAACTTCAGTCAGAGCTGTTTTATTTCTCTAATGCTTTTCTTTATATAAAACATTCAGTTTATGTCCCTGCTGATGTGAGAATGTGAAAAAGAAAACCACAATATCCTCAAACTGCTCATACAGAGTTTCGATCTCCTGAGTGAAACTTTCTATTATTATGTGTTTTTAAAATCATTTTTCATTGAACTGGGTCAAACTCTGAAAGTCTAACAAACCCGAAGGCTAATCTGCACCAAATATTCATGTAAATATTTGCTGCAAAATCATATCAATAAACATGCATAATTCATTACCCAAAAAAACTCTTTAATTTCCAAAGACATCCCAAGGTAGTTAGCACTTTTATATGAAGTTCAAAGTTGATATTGTATTATTATTCTGTTGATATTGCATAAAAATATTGACTAAATCAGATTTTGCTAAACATTTATATCAAACTGAAACCTTAATTTGTTAGTACATTGTCCAGTTTTTTTTATTTTCTTGGAAACCTTTGTTTTTATTGGTTGCAGATACACCTCAAAACAAATATTACAGATCCATAACATTTCTATATATGATTTTCAAAATAACATTTTACATAAAATCCATGAGTCAATGTGGACTGATCCATCCATACCAATAAGATTATTTTAAAGCACAGGTGTCAAACATACGGCTGATCGGCCCAAACTAACCCTCCAATGGCTCCAATCTACCACTTGGATGAAATTGTGATATTTAACCTGTTTAACCCTGACCATATTTTCAGGGGAAAAACGCCTAAAAAGACATACCCAAAGTAAATGAAGAATTACTTCTCAATAATAAGGTTCAAATGGATGTTCTTGGTGTCTGTGGACATTTAGAGACCTCACAGAATCTATTCTGTGATTATAGCTTATCAACAATTAATCAACATCGGCCAATATGGTGCCGATGTAGCCGATATACAGTCTACTCTCGTTAAACCGCCCGCCGTTATACCGCCATTTTCGCTCACCGCCGACCAAAACCATTGCACAAAAATCCCCAATGCATTATTCCATTAGCTACCGCCATTTCCGCCTATCGCCATCCGCCAGCCCAGTTCCATGCACAAACAACACTTATACCATTGATTTCCCGACCGTTATACCGCCAGCGTGATTGCCATCGAGTACACATAAATTTTAACAATGCACTGAAACAAACGCGCCAGACGCTGATCGCGACAAGCTACGAGTAGGTCTACGGAACGGCCACCGTTCATTTATCGCAGAACACTCAGTAGGTCAGGATGTCGGGAAGAGGACGTGGGATTAAGCCAAAGCCTCAAGATGATGGGGTGTCATTTCCCGACACGGTATAATAATGTTTAAAATGTTTCCCCACTTTAAATGATCCCTTAAAACATAACAGAATCAAGATTTATTTAGAAACGCAATTAGAACGGGTTAACGGAGGCAGCATAGACATCATATAGTAAAGACATGCACATTATGGACGCAACCCGTTGTAACGCCATTTTCGCTATAGCGCCAATTTGGCTGTGAACGGAAGTTGGCGGTATAACGAGAGTAGACCGTATTAACTTTTTTTGCTGCACAGAGATTCTGTCGCTCGCTGCTCCTGTGTGTGTGTGTGTGTGTGTGTGTGTGTGTGTGAGAGACACGGAGAGTCAGATGAACAGTAAAGCGAGTTAGTTTCACTTTCACTCCTGCTCAGACAATGACGCTATCACCCCACACACATAATCACATAGTCACGGAGCTACTGCTAATCCCCCCCCCCAACACCGGCGAAAATCATGGACCGCTACTGTGCGCTCTGATGAGGATGGACCGCTAACCCCCCCTGCGCGCTCTGAAACCCCCCCCGGTCTTATGAAGTATTCACCCTCCCACACACACCCATGTCCGTGCACTTCCTGTCTCCCTCACAGTTTCATTCTGCCAGCAGGCCTGGGTGTTAATAGGGTACGGGAGACCGGGGAAAGTTGTAACCCGGGTCAGCTGTAACTCTTGCTGTTGCTCCAATCAGGAACAACTTAGGACTCACCTAATTCACTCTGCACATGCTCAGTTTAGTCCTTAGTCCACATAAGAAGTTGTAGTGCCATGAGGCAGACACATCCAAATTTGTGAGTGAAAACATAATTGTGTGTTCAGTCATATTTTTTGCTCTAATTATTTTTGTGATTGCATAGTTTGCATTTGAAAGTTGTGTAAATTATATTTGTCAGATAAACAAAGATTTATGCAACTGTTTATCCACCTGTCCACAATTATCTAATATAAGATTATTATATCCTGTGTAGATCAGTGTTCTTTTTTTTTTTTTTTTTTTTTTTTTATGGGCTCAGCTGGCTGACAGGCAGCTGTCTGTACCGATAAAGGCGGCCATACACTGTGCGATTATTTCGATCGTTGCACGCAGCTCCATCTCAAACTGTGCGAATCAGTCGTACAGTCAGGCTCACGATTCATGTTCTCACACTGTATGGGCCGATGCTCGTATGCGACCTGACTGCTCACACTGTAGGACCATACACCACAAGATGCACCACACATTCGAGTTTTGTATCCGGAAATACAATGTTAAAATACCAAGGAGTCCGTAAAAGTGCATAGACAATTGTGTACTGGCGTGAGCCACGAAATGGTAGTGCTAAACAAAAACCAACGAGCTGCTTTGGCAATATGTGCCATTATCTGCGGGGAATCAAAAAAGAAGAAAAGACAACGATGTGTTTGGTGCAGGCATTGGTTGGCCAGACGTGGACAGTATAGGCTGTCATCCTAAGGCAGGAACTAGAGGTAAGCTGCGACAGCTAAACTGCACGAGGACAATAGCCAGCTACTGTTAGCTTGTACGCTACTGTACGCGTCTGTGTTCGCGCATGCACAGTGTGAGAATTTGAGGCACATCGGTTCGTGGCACTGCTTTGACAGTACGATACACTCACGAGGAGCGAGCAGGATTTCAAACAGCTCCGTTTTCCTTGCGAACACACGATTGCTGGTCGTGAGGTGGTCGTGAGGTGCTAATCGCTTCTCCTTAGCCCGTGTACACTGCACGAAGCACGACACACGATTAGAGACACATCGGGCCCGATCCCAGAAAGAGTCACACGAGTGAGAAATCGTCTCTAAACTCGCACAGTGTAAGGCCGCCTTAAGGCAGCAGCCGACACCAACTGTACTCCCAGTCATCATTGCCCATTTTTGTAACACCTTTGCTTGTGTATCCTCTTTTATTTGGACATTTTACCAGGGAGTATCTCACACTACTTTTTTTTTTTTTTCTTTTTCCTACTTGTCTTGTCCAGCGTTCTAACAGCAGAATGGTAGTCTGGTTCCTTTTGGTGCTGAACAAATTTGCTTTTCCAAGGGTAACTTCATAAAGTATATGAAGCGCCCTTTGATATTTTACTGTGTTTATTATGAGTTTTGTTGAACCACATTTCAATGCCGGACCTGACATGGGGGGTGGGGGTGGGGGGGCAGAAGAAGGGGAGAAAACAAGAGAGAAGAAGGTGGAGAAGACCCTCACAAGAAAGTATCAACAATACAAACAGCAACAACCATGGAGACAATTATAACGATGACAATAACTACAACCAGAACTGAGTAAACTGGGCAGAAGAGAGAGAAGAAAACAGAAGTGTTCAGTGTTCTTATTTCATATATCGGCCAATATATCGGTTATCGGCCAATATCAGATATCGGCCGATATATTGGATATCGGCTTTTTTTAGCCCCCAATATCGGTATCGGCCCCAAAAATCCCATATCGGTTGGGCTCTAGTAGGATGATAAATGTATGGACTATGAAACCTCAAATGTCCACGGAAAATTCGCGGAGGCCATGCGTTCAGAGTGCGCGCGCCCATCGCCTGGACACCTCATCTCCGTGGTGCAGTGAAGACACTGACCCAGTACTGACCAGACCAGACCCTTAAATACAGGGTCTACTGATGGAACAGGGCCCGCGGCAGGTGGATGATGTATCTGATTACTGAGGGAGGGGTCCGGGGACACACTGAAGCGGACCGGACCTCCACCTCTGCTTCCTCCACGCGCATCAGGTGAGAGGAGGAGAGAGGAGGAGGAGCCTCAGAGCGCAGGCAGAGGGAAGTGGGCGGGGCTTTGGAGGGAGGCGGGTTGTTCATGTTCAAACTTTTACTAAGTGTCATGACCCGGCTCATAGCCATAACAAAACAACCAAACACAACCAATAAGGTTAACCAAAATTTATTATAAGTGATAAAATTAAGCCAAAAGAATCCAACCAAAAACAAGAGCCAAAACTGAAACCATACCTGGCCAGATGACAAATAACTCAAACAAAAGAACAGGAGGTCTGGGCTGTGCTGCTGCACAGCCCAGAGTGAGCAGGGAAGAGACAGAGACTGAATGCCTCTCAGGCTTTATAGCCACACCTCGGGTGATTGCAGGAGACAGGGCACCTGCAGGGCCTAGAATTAGGGCATCTAGAACTGAAATAACGGAAAGAAAGGCTGGGCCGTGACACCCTCCCCCTTAAGAGGACACTTCCAGTGGCCAATGAGAATTAACACATATAAACTACCCCCAACTACTCCCACTTTCCAGCAACTTGTCGACTTAGAAGCGATTTAAGGTGAGTGAGAGAGAAAAGAGTAAGAATAAGTGACATTAGGCCATGGCAGCAATCACGCTCTGGAAAGGGCATCTGCCATCACATTCTCCTTCCCCCTGATGTGTTGGATATCCAAGGAATACGCCTGGAGAAAGAGACACCATCGCATAAGCCGCTGGTTAGGGTTCTGTAAAGAATGAAGGAAAGTCAAAGGGTTATGATCTGTATACACTTTGACAGGGACTGGACCAGACTCTATGTAGACAGCAAAATGTCCTAATGCCCAGATCAAAGCCAGAGCTTCCTTTTCAATAACAGAATAATTTAGCTGATGAACATTGAACTTTTTAGAGAAATAAGCAACAGGGTGGTCCCTCCCCTTCACATCCTCCTGCAGTAAAACGGCACCTGCCCCTACATTGCTTGCATCTACATGCAGCTTGAAAGGCTGATCCATCTGAGGAGCTGCTAGGACCGGGGAAGCCACCAGGAGTCCTTTAACATTCTCAAAAGCTCTCTGACATTTTGAGTCCCACTCAAACTTAACCTTTCCCTTAAGCAAATCTGTGAGGGGAGCTACAACTGTGGAGAAGTTCTTACAAAAGCTTCTATAGTACCCCACCATGCCTAAGAATCTCATAAGCTCTTTTTTTGTTGTAGGAGATGGATACTCAAGTATAGCTTTAACCTTAGCCTGTACTGGACGGACCTCGCCCTGGCCTACCACCCTCCCAAGATAGGTCACTGTCGCCTTACCAAACTCACATTTGGCAAGGTTGACAGTGAGCGAGGCTTCAGTGAGACGATCAAAAAGAGCACCAATGTGGGCTAAATGTTCTTTCCAAGAGTTGCTAAACACCACAACATCATCCAAGTAAACTGCACACCCAGTCAGCCCTGAGACCACACGATTCATCAGGCGCTGAAAGGTGGCGGGGGCATTCCTTAACCCAAATGGCATCACCTGGTATGAATATAGCCCTGAAGGAGTCACAAATGCTGAAATTTCTTTTGCTCTTTCAGTTAAAGGGATTTGCCAGTACCCCTTTAAAAGGTCAAATTTACTGACAAACTTAGCTGAGCCTACCAGATCAATACAATCATCCATTCTAGGGAGAGGATATGAATCAGATTTAGTTACTGCATTGATCTTCCTGAAATCAGTACAAAACCGTGGTGTTGCATCTGATTTAGCCACTAATAAACAAGGTGAGGCCCAACTAGAAAAAGAATGGTCTGCAATGTTGTTATCAAGCATGTACTTTACCTCAGCTTCAAGCATTTTCTGTTTCAACAAAGGAACTCTGTAAAACCGTTGTTTTATTGGCTGAGCCTCACCCACATCAATATCGTGCTCAATCCAGGAAGTGCGTGAGGGTGCATCTGGAAACAAGGAGACATATTGCCTGATGATACTTTTAATGTCAGTGCGTTTATTCTGTGACAAATATGCTAACTCAGTTTCAAGATTTGCCAGAAATTCTGAGTTTTTTAGGCGACCCTTTAAAACAGAATCATCTGGGGAAACTACCCCCTCTTGTACATCTCCTGACATTGCTTTGTCAGGAGTCTCCCCACTGACAACTACCCCCACCGGTTTAACAACATCAGCTGATAGAACCCCAACATCTGCAACAGAAGAAACATAATAAGGCTTCATTAAGTTGACATGGCACAACTGACTTGATTTCTTCCTGTTAGGAGTAGATATGATATAGTTGAGATCTGAAACTTTCTTCAGTACAGAATATGGTCCACTAAACTTTGCTTGAAAAGGTGAACCAATGACAGGCAAAAGTACCAGCACTTGATCTCCTGGACTAAACTCCCTTAGTTCTGACCTACGATCAAAAAGCTGTTTCATTTTATCCTGAGAAACACTCAGTCTTTTCTTGGCTTGTTCTACAGCTTCATACAGTCTGCGTTTGAAGTCACTCACATAAGCCAAAACATTCTGGCTTGGGTCAGTAGTTAACAAACCATCCTGCAAAAGAGCCGAAGGGCCACGAACAGTGTGACCAAACACCAGTTCATTTGGACTAAATCCGGTACCCTCTTGTGCAACTTCCCTAGCTGCCAGAATCAGCCAAGGAAGACCTTCCTCCCAGTCCCTGTTCATTTCTGTGCAGTACGCCCTTAAGAGTGACTTTAAGGTCTGATGGAAACGCTCCACAGCTCCCTGGCTTTGTGCATGATATGCACTGGACCGGTTATGCACTATCTTAAGTTGTTTTAAGACCTGTGCAAACAAGCGAGATGTAAAATTTGAGCCCTGGTCAGACTGAACTACCTTTGGAATGCCAAATATTGAAATAAATTGTGTCAGAGCCTTTAATATAGAACGTGATGTGATAGACCGTAATGGATATGCAGCTGGATAACGAGTTACCTGACACATGATGGTAAATAAGTACTCACTGCCAGCCTTTGAACGTGGCAGAGGACCAACACAGTCTACAATAAGGTGTTCAAAGGGGTTACTCACTGCTGGAATTGGATACAGGGGTGCTGGCTTCAGCTTTTGATTTGGCTTGCCAGTCAGTTGACAAGTGTGACATGATCTGATAAAAGCAGCAACATCCCTTTTAAGACATGGCCAAAAAAAATGTCTCAAGATGCGATCATATGTCTTCTTCACACCTAAATGACCTGCCTGTCCACCATGTGCAGTTTTTAAGACCAACTCTCTAAATTTACTTGGCATAACCACTTGTATAACCGGGTCTCCAACAAAGGCTTCACCCTGTGGAACCCATTTCCTAACCAGTAAATCTCCATGTAAATAGTAGCCTGCAGCAATGCTACTTTATCAGGTGAAGTAACTTTATCAAAAAGAGTTTTCAAAGTAGCATCGCGAGCCTGTTCACTAACCACCTCAGCTCTCGAAACAGAGAAACCCACTGGAAAAGTAGGTTGTTCAGTCATTTCTGATGACACACTGGGGTCAAAGTCAGCATTTAACTGCTCTTGCTCTGAGACTTCTTGGTCAGGTTGTGAGAGGAATGCAAGATTAGGCTGAGCTTTACTCCTAGCACGAGTTACCACACATGCAGTACTTACATCCTGACAAGATGACACATTTTCATCTCCCACCGTTAAAGGTACTGGTGAAGTTGTGACAATAGGAGATGGAGAAACATCTGGCCACACAGAGCTACCCGCCAAACCGTTTCCCAGAATGATGTCCACACCGTCCACTGGCAGAGCAGGACGCACCCCCATAGCCACTTCTCCACTCAGCAGGTCGCATTCCAGAAGTACTCTGTGTAGAGGAACAGTCAAGACAGACAAACCGAAACCTCGGGCTAACACACTATCTCCTGTAGCTGAATCTTGTGAAAATGGTAATACAGATTCCACTATAAAAGAATCTGAAGATGCAGTGTCTCGCAGTATCTTAACTGGGACTTTAGCTCCACCAACAAGAGAAACAAATCCTTCACTAACAAAAGGTAAAAAATCTGCAGGTATGGACTTAACTGCCGATTGCTGAACATGTGTTGAATTAATAGGGTTTCGTGTCTTATGACCAGGCCCCAACAAAGCTACAGGTTTGGCATCCACCAGTTTCATCTTACCTTTAGATTTCAGGACAGGACATTCACCCTTCCAGTGACCTTTTACTTTACAGTAGTGACATATGTGCTGCGAAGGACGAGACTGATTCCCAAATGAAAAACTCTTATATGAGCCAAAACGTTGTGAAATAACAGGAGTGCGAACACCAACATCTCTAGTGCCTCTCCAATGTCTATCAATAGAATCACCCTTATGGATCAAAAAGTATTCATCAGCCAAGACTGCAGCCTCTGACACGTTGTTAACTTTCCTTTCATTAACATAAGTGGTGATATGTTTGGGTACGGAGTCCTTGAATTGCTCCAGAATAATCAACTCTTTCAGATCATCTAAAGATTCAACATTAGCCGCCATGCACCACCGATCAAAATGGGTCTGAAGATCTCTACTGAACTCAACATATGTCTGATCATCTGCCTTTTCCCACTTTCTAAACTTTTGCCTATATGCTTCAGGAACTAGTTCATAAGCTTTCATAACCGCACGCTTAACCTTCGCATATAACTGACAATCTTCAGCGCTGAGTGTTGAATATGCCTGTTGAGCCCTGCCTGTCAACACACACTGAAGCAAAAGGGTCCTCTCTGTGTCTGACCAACCCTTTGAATCTGCCACACGTTCAAATAACAAAAAAAATGTGTCCAGATCACCTTCATTAAACCTAGGTATTAACCTTAAATTAACAGATACATCAAACGAACCAGCCTCTACAAGCTTCCCATCTCTAATTAAAGACAACCTGTTTTGCTGAAGCTCCAACTTCATCCTTTCAACCACCTGCTTTTCCCTCTCAATTTCACATCTCATCTTTTCCTGCTCCAAAGTC
The DNA here is from genome assembly GCF_902148855.1 of Sphaeramia orbicularis. Classification (NCBI taxonomy): domain Eukaryota; kingdom Metazoa; phylum Chordata; class Actinopteri; order Kurtiformes; family Apogonidae; genus Sphaeramia; species Sphaeramia orbicularis. Next base: position 5,588,813 of record NC_043961.1, on the reverse strand, counting down.
ATCTGTAATTTAATCTTGTCTTGTTCCCACTGTAATTTCATGAGGTCCTTTTGTTGCTCAGAACTCAAAGTTGGATTGACACAAGGATCATTAACAGAAGAAACTCCGACTTCCTCACCAAAAAGCCCTTTTTCCTCCAGATTAGCCATTACTACTGCTTTAATTGTATCCTTCAGCTTCTTATCAGCACTAGAAATACTAATATCATAGTGTTCGGCAATCTGTAACAATTGATCCTTTGTAAATCCTTCTAACAAATCCAAATCAGGAGAATGAATAAAGTCCAGTACTTTTTCACTCATCCTGAGTATGTAAAACTGACACTTGAACCAGAAAACATATAGAGCAGCAGCAAGAACCCCCCCCCCCCCGCCTAACCAAACCAACTCGCTCAACCCTATGGTCTTCAGCACTGTACTGGTGGCGGGTTCTTATACACCTAAAGCCCGCTTGTAGAAGTGGCAGCTAACTGCCCCCACAACTACTACGGAGGTGTTCCCGAGACAACCGCTCTCAACCACACGGACAGCACACCAAAAAAACAAACTAAAAAAACAAACTGACAAGTCCCTGACTTGCCACTGAACCTAGCAGGGGAAAAGTTTTTTTTTCTTTCTTTTTTTTTTTTTTTTTGTATTTTGATTTCTCTGCTTACTCTTAATCCCTACACAATCCACAATGTCAACCAAACATCTGGTCAAGTCTGATCAGTAAGTCAGCAACAGGCAACCAAGCTGCAAACAATGGTCTCATTAACCGTCATCCCTGAAACAACAACTTCACTTAAATGGACGAGCCCCCACTTTGTCATGACCCGGCTCATAGCCATAACAAAACAACCAAACACAACCAATAAGGTTAACCAAAATTTATTATAAGTGATAAAATTAAGCCAAAAGAATCCAACCAAAAACAAGAGCCAAAACTGAAACCATACCTGGCCAGATGACAAATAACTCAAACAAAAGAACAGGAGGTCTGGGCTGTGCTGCTGCACAGCCCAGAGTGAGCAGGGAAGAGACAGAGACTGAATGCCTCTCAGGCTTTATAGCCACACCCCGGGTGATTGCAGGAGACAGGGCACCTGCAGGGCCTAGAATTAGGGCATCTAGAACTGAAATAACGGAAAGAAAGGCTGGGCCGTGACACTAAGTGCTGTGAGAAATGCCACATCGGTAGGTATAGCTTTAAGGGCGAAGACACACCAACCCGACTGCTGATCGTCACCAGAAAAGGTAGCCCAACTCCTGTCTCCCTGACGCGGTCAAAAAAGTGTGAAGAACACACCAAAATGACTACCGCCTTGAGCGTACGTTCTGCGCTTGTGCGAGACGTGAAACCAGAAATGACGGAACATCTCTCTAGAACAGGGATGTCAAACATGTGGCCCACCTGGGATGAATTTAAAAAGTGCAAAAATTCCACAGTCAAGGCTGTGGAACTCATTTTAGTTCAGGTTCCACGTACAGACCAATATGATCTACAGTCAAATAATAGCAGCAGAAGAACCAAAAAAAAAAACAAAAAAAAAAAAACATATTTTCTTCTCGGTCTGATGTGAAAAAAATAAAATTACACTATGCCTATAAATAATGATGACTTCAAATTTTTGTCTTTGTTTTAGTGCAAAAAATAACATTAAATTATGAAAATATTTACATTTACAAACAATCCTGTAACAATAAAACATGAAGAACCTGAACAAATATGAACAACCTGAAATGTCTAAAGAAAATTCAGCACAGTTTTAACTCTTTTCTGCCTTTTCCTCACTGTTTAGTGTCTTTGTAGATCTGATCCATAATGCACATGGACAAATGATAAGTGGAGGCAGAATATTATTAATATTGCACTTATTTTTCTTTAAAAAATGTCATTTTTTTCAGGTTATTTATGTATTTTATATCTTTTTTGTTTGGATAGTTTATATAAGTAAGTATTTTCATCATTTATTGGGGTTTTTTGCACTAAAACACAGACAAAAATTTGGAGTTGTCATTATTTATAGGTTATTCTGTTATTATTTTACTGGTCCGGCCCACTGCAGATCAAATCGAGCTGAATGTGGAACCTGAAAGAAAATGAGTTTGAGAGTTCTGATCTAAAACATGCTGGACACTGGACCTCGAGGACTGGATTTGAATACCCCTGATCTACATGCTCAGTGAATTAAATGTAGGAAAATACCTGATATTCACTAAAAAAATATGTTAAATGCAGAGGATAATATCATAACAAATGGTGATAAATCACTTAAGAAGGGCTAAATATAGAGAAAGAAAACATTTTGGAACTGCCACAGAAGTGGGTCGTAAAGGGTTAAAGTGTTAAAATGTGTCGTACTGTCCCTTTAAGCAGTGACCTGTTTCCGTGGACTTTCAGATTTTGCAGATCCTGTCTGTTTCTGCTCCTCTAATGAGATCTGTACTGTACATGTATGTGGTCACGGTACGGCGTTCTGTCCAGAAGGGCCTTATTAGCTGCGAAGCTCACTGAGGCCGGCTACAACTGAACACGACTCCCATTGAACCCAACCATGGAGTCAGATGGCTTTGACGGTCCGGGTGCTTCCTGGGGACGTGGCGGCGGCGGTGGCGGTTGGTCGTGCTCTGCGCTCCAGTGAACAGAAACAGCCCACGGACCCCGCAGTGGGCCCTCTGGAGGCGTCTTATCAGTCTGACCTGCAGACATGTTGTTAACCGACCTGCACGGCGTGGAAACACATCCGTCATTCATGAGTAGACTCCGGCAGCGTCAGACACACAGCTCAGATTAAAACATCTCACGGTTGGACTTCAGTGCCGCGCTGTGATTTACTAGAGCCCACTTCAAGGCTTGTTTTCGCACCATTTGCAACTTTTACAGTCCGGGCTCTAAATCAGGTTTTATTTCCAGTTGTAAATTTGGACGAGGCGATCATCGGAAGAGCAGGAGGATGTCGACGTCCTCTGTTGATACATGAAAAAGACATTTCGAGCAAGTGCAAAAAATTATACTCTTACTCTGAGCCATCCCAGAATGAATGAATTTTTAATAAAATATTGTGGCCAAAAATAGGACCCAAACATGGACATTAAGGGTGTATTCACAGCTGAAAAGTCCTTTGGTCCGCTTATTTGATTCGGATCAAATGCGGACTTTATTTTTCTCATTTGGTTCGGATCGCATTCACATTGCACTTTTTGCTAGTGGACCAAAATGCGTGAACAGAAGCACGCATGTGACGAACTGCGCTGGCATTGGACAGAAAAGTTGGGGGCGGGGTGAACCAGAGACGGCCGGTGCTGATGAAAATAATCGTGGTACTCCTACATACAGTTATCATTTTCGGAATATAAATAGACACAAATTTTCGAAAATAATGTTAACACTCAAGAAAAGCTCAGTCGGAGCCAGTTTCATAATACGGACATCTGACCAAATGTCAGTGGCACATTCAGTTTCCTCATTGCTCCACGTCTGTCCACAGCTCATAGCTGCTGCTATTAGCTCTGACCACCCGTAAACCTCGGCTACTTCCAGCGGCTACGGTGGCTCGTCAAGCACAAAAAAGGCACAAGATTCCTTGGTTTGGTTCGGTTCGAGGTCAGTTATATTCACACCAGAAGTGAACCGGCCCAGAGTCCGTTTGGAAGCGGACCGAGACCACCTCTTCTAAGTGGTCTGGGTCCGCTTGTTTGGTTGGAATCAGAGTTCGCATGTTTGTATTCACACCTAAAAAAAAGTCCAGACTTTCTGGGGAAACGAACTCTGGTCTGTTTTAAACGGACCAAACGTGGTAGGTGTGAATACAGCCTAAATCTCCCTAGGTGTCAGTGCATTAGATGTGGACGTGTGTGTAAATGCTCTTCTGTAGACTCTTAAAAAAAAGACACTTTGTTCAATGTGTCGATCCTAGTGGTTTTTCTAATCCACACAAGTGGGTTTTTCATCAATCTCAGTCTCATTCCAGGTTTGGTGTGGAACCCATCGTGTCCACTGGTGTTACATGCAGAACCTGAACATTTAAACACAAATAAATCGTGAATGATTTTGCAACAGCAGCCATTTTTGTGACAGACTCTGCCTTGCATAATTACTTCAATTCCCTAAATGTACCTGTGAGAGAATAAACAAGTATTAAAAGAAATAGCACGTAATTTCCGTGTCCTTACGTACAGAGCTTCGTATAAAAAATAATTTAAAATAATATAAAAAATGTGTTGATCCTACTGAATGTGGAACCTGAAAGAACATGAGTTTGAGACCCCTGCAATACAGGACTAAAAACTAGAACACAAGTGCAAACCCACTGTACATAATAAACTCCCAGTCTGACCTTTGACCCTGTTGAGCCGCAGTATGTAATAAATTCCCATTATGTAATAAAAGTTCAACATGTACTAAGAATGTCATGTCATCTTGTAATAAAGTCACATTATGTAATAAACTGACACATTTTGTAATAAACTAGCTCAATGCATTATGTAGTAAATTTTTTTGCATTATGTAGTAAGTTATTACAATTTGAGAAATTTATTACAAAATGCACTTGACACATTTTTATTTTCAGGAAAATGTAATGTGCTAAATTAATCTTTAAACTTAGTGGTTAAAGTTCTGATTCCATTACCTGTAGCTCCTGTGACTAATTTCTTCTAAATTGCTCTGAAATTATATTAATTTGGATTGTTATTACATAATGAACCATGTTTTTACTTTTTTTTTTTAATAAAAATGTGTCAAGTGCATTTTGTAATAATTTTCTCAAATTGTAATAACTCACTACATAATGTGAAAACATTGACGATATAATGCGTTGACGTAGTTTATTACAAAATGCGTCAGTTTATTACATAATGCGGCTTTATTACAAGGTGACGTGACATTCTTATTACATTTTGAACTTTTATTACATAATGGGAATTTGTTACATAATGCAGCTCAACGTACCTCAATGCATTATGTAGTACTTTTTTTTTTTTTGCATTATGTAGTAAGTTATTACAATTTGAGAAATTTATTACAAAATGCACTTGACACATTTTTTATTTAAAAAAAAAAAAAAAAGTAATAACATGGTTCATTATGTAATAACAATCCAAATTAATATAATTTCAGAGCAGTTTAGAAGAAATTAGTCACAGGAGCTACAGGTAATGGAATCAGAACTTTAACCACAAAGTTTAAAGATTAATTTAGCACATTACATTTTCCTGAAAATAAAAATGTGTCAGGTGCATTTTGTAATAAACTTCTCAAATTGTAATAACTTACTACATAATGCGAAAAAATTTACTACATAATGCATTGAGATAGTTTTTTACAAAATGTGTCAGTTTATTACATAATGTGACTTTATTACAAGATGATGTGACATTCTTATTACATTTTGAACTTCTATTACATAATGGCAATTTATTACATAATGCGGCTCAACGTACCTCAATGCATTATGTATTAAATTTTTTCGCATTATGTAGTAAGTTCTTACAATTTGAGAAATTTATTACAAAATGCACTTGACACATTTTTATTTTCAGCAAAATGTAATGTGCTAAATTAATCTTTAAACTGTGTGGTTAAAGTTCTGATTCCATTACCTGTAGCTCTTGTGACTTATTTCTTCTAAATTACTCTGAAATTATATTAATTTGGATTGTTATTACATAATGAACCATGTTAATTACATTTAAAAAATAAAAATAAAAATGTGTCAAGTGCATTTTTTAATACATTTCTCAAATTGTAATAACTTACTACATAATGTGAAAAAAATTTAATATATAATTAGGGATGTCCGATAATTTCAGCCCACCGATATTATTGGACCGATATTGGCATAAAAATGTAATATCGGTGAATATCATTATCGGGTTCTTTTGCCTATCATTAAAACCGATAAAATAATGCCTTGATTTCACCGGCATTTACCAACGCGTAAATGAAGCATTGTTTGTAGCTGAAAGAAATGTGCAGTTTTCAAAATTGTACAGTAGAGTTGCCACACTGTAATAGACTCATGGAGGGAGGGAGAGAAAATAAATATGTCATTTTTTCCACAACTTAAGTTGAAGTATGTATTCTTTGCACAGACAGTGTTTACATTTTAAAAGCCTTGTCGCATTTGAGAATGCATCCAATGGGGCATCACAATAAAATTAGGCATGATGTGTTAATTCCATGACAGGAGATATGTGATGTTACCGAAAATTAGTTTAATATCCCACATATATCGGCAGCGGTATCGGTAGATATCGGAATCAAAAATTAAGCGTTGGACAATATCGGCATATCAGTTTTTGGCAAAAAAACCAAAATTGGACATCCCTGTATATAATGCGTTGACGTAATTTATTACAAAATGCGTCAGTTTATTACATAATGTGGCTTTATTACAAGATGACATGACATTCTTATTACATTTTTAACTTTTATTACGTAATGGGAGTTTATGACATACTGCAGCTCAACACCCCTTGTTCCATTTGCAGACGCTGTGAACGTCTCAGCTGTCCCACCAACTCCTTGGACTGTCAGAACTCTCCGGTCCGCATCACCTATTACCAGCTCAGCTTCCAGACCAACATCATCATCCCCGCCCAGATCTTCAGAATCGGCCCCTCCCCCGCCTACTCCGGAGACCACATCGTCATCGGCATCACCCGGGGCAACGAGGACGGCTACTTCAGCACCCGCAAACTCAACAGCTTCACGGGCGCCGTGTACCTGCAGAGGCAGGTCCGACAACCCAGAGACTTCCTCATCGACGTGGAGATGAAGCTGCTGAGGCAGGGGGCGCTCACCTCCTTCGTGGCCCGGATCTACGTATTTATCACATCCAGTGCTGTTTAGACGTAACGACAAAGTAACGCAGAGACGGACTGAGTCATTTCACACGGTGCTAAAGCCTCACGTATGTGCAGATTCTTTGGAAACGTCGGCTCGTAGCTGCTTTATCTGCATGTTAATAAACGCAGGGGGTCCATAAAGTCTCCTTACAATCAAACACATTTATGCGGTGGCCCAGAGGTGGAACAGCCCAAAAAATTATCCACTATAAGAAAAAAAAAGAGAACAGCCCAAAAAATTATCCACTATAAGAAAAGAAGAGAACAGGCCAAAAAATTATCCACTGTAAGAAAAAAAGAACAGTCCAAAAAATTATCCACTATAAGAAAAATAAGAGAACAGGCCAAAAAATTATCCACTATAAGATAAAAAAGAGAACAGGCCAAAAAATGATCCACTATAAGAAAAAAAAGAGAACAGCCCAAAAAATTATCCACTATAAGAAAAAAAGAGAACAGGCCAAAAATGTATCCACTATAAAAAAAAAAAAAAGAAAACAGGCCAAAAAATTATCCACTATAAGAAAAAAAGAGAACAGGCCAAAAATGTATCCACTATAAAAAAAAAAAAAAAAAAAAGAAAACAGGCCAAAAAATTATCCACTATAAGAAAAAAAAGAGAACAGCCCAAAAAAATTATCCACTATAAGAAAAAAAGAGAACAGCCCAAAAAATTATCCACTATAAGAAAAAAAAAGAGAACAGCCCAAAAAATTATCCACTATAAGAAAAATAAGAGAACAGGCCAAAAAATTATCCACTATAAGAAAAAAAGAGAACAGCCCAAAAAAGTATCCACTATAAGAAAAAAAGAGAACAGTCCAAAAAATTATCCACTATAAGAAAAATAAGAGAACAGGCCAAAAAATTATCCACTATAAGATAAAAAAGAGAACAGGCCAAAAAATGATCCACTATAAGAAAAAAAAGAGAACAGCCCAAAAAATTATCCACTATAAGAAAAAAAGAGAACAGGCCAAAAATGTATCCACTATAAAAAAAAAAAAAAGAAAACAGGCCAAAAAATATCCACTATAAGAAAAAAAGAGAACAGGCCAAAAATGTATCCACTAAAAAAAAAAAAAAAAAGAAAACAGGCCAAAAAATTATCCACTATAAGAAAAAAAGAGAACAGCCCAAAAAAATTATCCACTATAAGAAAAAAAGAGAACAGCCCAAAAAATTATCCACTATAAGAAAAAAAAAGAGAACAGCCCAAAAAATTATCCACTATAAGAAAAATAAGAGAACAGGCCAAAAAATTATCCACTATAAGAAAAAAAGAGAACAGCCCAAAAAAGTATCCACTATAAGAAAAAAAGAACAGCCCAAAAAATTATCCACCATAAGAAAAAAAGAGAACAGCCCAAAAAATTATCCACTATAAGAAAAAAAGAACAGCCCAAAAAATTATCCACCATAAGAAAAAAAAAACATCATCCACCTTTTCAATTCAGGGGACGCTGTTTACCCAAAAGGTCTTTTGCTTTAAAATTAAGGCCACCAGAAAAAAATAAAAGCATAGGCTGAACATTTTTAAGGTCTTCAGCTAATGTGGCTAATGCTAACGAAGTAACCCACCAGAAGTGGAGGTCAGTGCGCTAAAAATACAGTTATTTTAAAATATATATAGTGGATAATTTTTTGGGCTGTTCTCTTTTTTTTTTTTATAGTGGATAATTTTTTGGGCTGTTCTTTTTTTTGTAAAGTGGATAATTTTTTGGGCTGTTGCACCTCTGGGCCACCATACATTTATTACAAAAGCAAATGAACGGACAAATCTGTGGAAATTATTACAAAATGAAAATAGATATTGATGTTTTTTTGCCTCATTTAACCCATAAAGATACAAACAGCCGCTATCGACCAAAACCATCTACTGATCTAAACTGATTAATACCTGTTGATCCACTAATCCTATCGATACATGTCAATAATTGGTGTAAAATACAGTTCTTCATCTTTTCATGGTCATCAGATATGACCCATTTGGACGTTCAGAGGCTCCGTAGTTACCGTGGAAACACCGTCATCTTCTACAGCATTGATTCACCAGTAAAACCCATGGAGTTGGATCAATGACAGTGGATAAAATGAACAAAACTGAAGAAAAAAATGAGAATTAATGTGGAAAAAATAAGCAAAAAACTGAGTCAAAGTTTTAAGAAAATTATATAAGCAACAGAATGAACAAAAACAGCCAAAGTAATGAATAAATGGGAAAAAAAACAAATAATAAATCGATAAAATAATAAGTTGTAACAAAATAAGCCACAAACTAAACAAAATTGAAGAAATATGCTGAAATAATTGTTGTAAAATACAGTTCTTCATCTTTTCATGGTCATCAGATATGACCCATTTGGACGTTCAGAGGCTCCGTAGTTACCGTGGAAACACCGTCATCTTCTACAACATCGATTCACCAGTAAAACCCATGGAGTTGGATCAATGACAGACGATGAAATGAACAATAGTGAAGAAAAAATACAAAAAAAATGTGAAAAAAATATGCAACAAAATGAACAAAAACAGCCAAAGTAATGAATAAAAGGAATAAAAACAAATATTAAATCAGTAAAATAATAAGTTATAACAAAATGAGCCACAAATGGAACAAAATTGAAAAAGCAACAACAATAACAACAAAAATAAAGAAATCGGCAAGAAAATGTTAAAAATAAACAAAATAACCCAAAAAAATTTAACAAAAATGAAGGAAAATTTATTAAATAGCCAACAAAATGGACCAGTACAGTACAGGGTTCATGATCCATCAACCCTGTAAAGTCTGAACCAGTAAATCGACAGAAAATTCCATTTCTTTGAAACTGGAGCTTTTATTGGTCCTGCAGAACAACCAAAACATTTTTTTTCAAATATCAATTTCCATGTATGAGTTTCAATTTTGTATCGTATTTGATACATCGGGTCTCAATGCTCAAATATTATTATTTTTGAACAAACAAAAACATAATATAACACAAGCATGTCTAACAAATTCCTCCTTCCTCATTAATGTCAGTCTTGTAGTGTCACTGGAAAGGCCTCTGGTGAATGAACTCCTCCCCCTGGTGGATTATCTGTGTATTGTATGTATCTAATTGTATACATCAGGTTTTTCAAGACAAAAAATATCACACTGATCATGTAGAGGGCTTCAAAACTCATGTGTCAAATATGATACGTTTGGCGTGATAGGGTTAAAGTTTTCACCGATAAATAGAGCCAGTAATAATAATTAGTCTAAATTGCTTAGATTTGGTGCATTTCACCAGTACACAGTGCACCTTGTTACCTTGGCAACTGCCATAAAAACCAAGAAGAAGCAGAGGTGTGGATCAGTCATATATCTAATTGTATACATCAGTTTTTTTAAGACAAAAAATATCACACTGATCATGTAGAGGGCTTCAAAACTCATGTGTCAAATATGATACGTTTGGCGTGATAGGGTTAATGATAAATTTAGCTGAAAATGTCACTTTTTCTTCAGTTTTTTAATAATAATAATAATAATAATAATAATAATAATAATAATAATAATAATAATGGATTAGATTTCTATAGCGCTTTTTTTATTTTTATTTTTCTTCTTTTTCTGATATAATAACCTTTGAATTTAGTCAAATTTTTATGAACATTTACATGATCAGTGAATTAAATATAGGAAAATACCTGATTTTCACTGAAAAAATATAAATACAGAGGATAATATTAGAATAAATGATGATAAATTGCTTAAGAAAGATTAAAATACAGAGAAAAATACATTTGGGAACTGACACAAAAGTATCACTGGGTCTTTATGGGTTAAAAACGTTGATAACCACTAGTACAAAGAACAAATCTGATTACCATATCTAATCGATTGCTTTTGTAATAATTTTGTTTAAAGTGTAAAGAGACTTTGTGGACATCCTGTATTTCCAGCTGCAGGATATTATTATTATTATCATGGAATTTCTACGACAATCATTTCCGAACAAAGCTTGTATTTGTAATTATCAAAGTATTTTACAGCTTGTAAATGTAAAATAGCTTTAACCCGCCAGTGTTTGGATGTTGTTATGGAGGATCAGAAGGGTCACGCAAGTACTCATACAGGATTTAACGTGGTTTTAATTAGTTTTAACAGGACTCAACAAAAAATGGCAGATGGAATTACAGGATATATGAAATATAAGCAAAACGTATGAAGAAAACACTAAACTACAGGATGAAATTAAAAAACAAAACTGAACCAAAACTCTTTAATTTCATCCAAACCGTCATCTTGGATTAATAATAGCTCCGAGCATCTTAACGACTGCTATTGTTAATTAAGATACAATGAGTATCGGATGTGATTTAATTAACAGTGACCTGAAAAACCAAACAAAATGAATGTGGTTTATTTTTTCTTGTATTTTTCTGATATTTTTGGTTCTTTTTTGATGCTAAATGACACTTAACATCACATTTCTAGATGAACAACCTTTGCATTTTCATTGATAACAAACAGAAATCACAAAATTCACCTCTATAATTATAATTTAATGTATTTTTCCACTAAATGGTGCTTCTCTACAGTTATGTCCAACCTTTTTCTCAAATATTCTGTTTAATATCAGTCAGTACTTGTTATGAAATGTACAGTATATCCCATCATAGAACAGAGAAAATCCAACTCAACATGTGAAATAAACACCTGACTTTATGCCGCAGAAGAATGAATGAATGAATGAATGAATGAATGAATTTAATTACAGAAAAAATTTGACCATCACTGTTGTATTACGATATTTTGCATTTAGTGACAAAAAATGCAAAATTCTTGTATTTTTCTGGCATTTTTAGTTCTTTTTTGATGCTAAATGACACTTAACATCACATTTCTAGACGAATAGCTTTTGCATTTTCATTGATAACAAACAGAAATCACAATATAATATATTTTTTCATTAAGTTGTACTCTCTTACAATTATGTACAACCTTCTTCTCAAATACTGCATTTAATATCAGTCTGTACTTTTCAGTTCATATACAGTATATCCCATCAAAAGACAGGGAAATTCCAATTCAACATGTGAAATGAACACCTGAATTTATGCTGCAGAAGAATGAATGAATGAATGCTGCAGAAGATAATTCAAAGGGTTCAGGTTTACGACTTTATGGTGATTTCATTGCAGAAAAAAAAATCACCATCACTGTTGTATTACGATATTTTGCATTTATTGACAAAATTTGCAAAATTCTTGTATTTTTCTGACATTTTTTGTTCTTTTTTGATGCTAAATGACACTTAGCATCACATTTATAGCTGAATAACTTTTGCATTTTCATTGATAACAAACAGAAATCACAAAATTTACCACTATAATCATAATATAATATATTTTTTCATTAAGTTGTACTCTCTTACAATTATGTACAACCTTCTTCTCAAAAATTCCATTTAATATCAGTCAGTTCATGTCCAGTATATCCCATCATAGTACAGAGAAATTCCAATTCAACATGTGAAATAAATACCTGAATTTATGCTGCAGAAGAATGAATGAATGAATGAATGAATGAATGAATGAATACCGCAGAAGAGTATAGTTCAAAAGGTTCAGCTTTAGGACTTTATGGTGATTTAATTGCAGAAAAAAAAATCACCATCCCTGTTGTATTACGATATTTTTCATTTAGTGACAAAAAATGCAAAATTCTTGTATTTCTCTGACATTTTTTGTTCTTTTTTGATGCTAAATGACACTTAACATCACATTTATAGATGAAGAACCTTTGCATTTTCATTGATAACAAACAGAAATCACAAAATTTACCACTATAATCATAATATAATATATTTTTTCATTAAGTTGTACTCTCTTACAATTATGTACAACCTTCTTCTCAAATACTGCATTTAATATCAGTCAGTTCACGTACAGTATATCCCATCACAGAACAGAGAAAATCCAACTTAACATGTGAAATAAACACCTGAATTTATGCTGCAGAAGAATGAATGAATGAATGAATGAATGAATGCTGCAGAAGAGTATAGTTCAAAAGGTTCAGCTTTAGGACTTTATGGTGATTTAAGAGCAGAATCTTTTTTTTTTTTTTTTTTTTTTTTTTACCATCACTGTTGTATTACGATATTTTTCATTTAGTGACAAAAACATGCAAAATTCTCATATTTTTCTGAATGTTTTGTTCTTTTTTGATGCTAAATTACACTTCATGTCACACTTCATGTCAGAAAATCCAATTCAACATGTGAAATAAACACCTGACTTTATGCCGCAGAAGAATGCATGAATGAATGAATGAATGAATGAATGAATTTAATTCCAGAAAAAATTTGACCATCACTGTTGTATTACGATATTTTGCATTTATTGACAAAATTTGCAAAATTGTTGTATTTTTCTGACATTTTTTGTTCTTTTTTGATGCTAAATGACACTTAACATTACATTTATAGATGAAGAACCTTTGCATTTTCATTGATAACAAACAGAAATCACAAAATTTACCACTATAATCATAATATAATATATTTTTTCATTAAGTTGTGCTCTCTTACCATTATGTCCAACCTTCTTCTCAAATACTGCATTTAATATCAGTCTGTACTTTTCGGTTCATATACAGTATATCCCATCAAAAGACAGGGAAATTCCAATTCAACATGTGAAATAAACACCTGAATTTATGCTGCAGAAGAATGAATGAATGAATGAATGAATGCTGCAGAAGATTATAATTCAAAAGGTTCAGGTTTAGGAATTTATGGTGATTTAATTGCATAAAAAAAAAAATCACCATCACTGTTGTATTACGATATTTTGCATTTATTGACAAAATTTGCAAAATTCTTGTATTTTTCTGACATTTTTTGTTCTTTTTTGATGCTAAATGACACTTAGCATCACATTTATAGCTGAATAACTTTTGCATTTTCATTGATAACAAACAGAAATCACAAAATTTACCACTATAATCATAATATAATATATTTTTTTATTAAGTTGTACTCTCTTACAATTATGTACAACCTTCTTCTCAAATATTCCATTTAATATCAGTCAGTTCATGTCCAGTATATCCCATCATAGTACAGAGAAATTCCAATTCAACATGTGAAATAAATACCTGAATTTATGCTGCAGAAGAATGAATGAATGAATGAATGAATGAATGAATACTGCAGAAGAGTATAGTTCAAAAGGTTCAGCTTTAGGACTTTATGGTGATTTAATTGCAGAAAAAAAAAAAATCACCATCACTGTTGTATTACGATATTTTTCATTTAGTGACAAAAAATGCAAAATTCTTGTATTTTTCTGACATTTTTTGTTCTTTTTTGATGCTAAATGACACTTAACATTACATTTATAGATGAAGAACCTTTGCATTTTCATTGATAACAAACAGAAATCACAAAATTTACCACTATAATCATAATATAATATATTTTTTCATTAAGTTGTACTCTCTTACAATTATGTACAACCTTCTTCTCAAATACTGCATTTAATATCAGTCAGTTCACGTACAGTATATCCCATCGTAGAACAGAGAAAATCCAACTTAACATGTGAAATAAACACCTGAATTTATGCTGCAGAAGAATGAATGAATGAATGAATGAATGAATGCTGCAGAAGAGTATAGTTCAAAAGGTTCAGCTTTAGGACTTTATGGTGATTTAAGAGCAGAATTTTTTTTTTATTTTTTTTTTTACCATCACTGTTGTATTACGATATTTTTCATTTAGTGACAAAAACATGCAAAATTCTCATATTTTTCTGAATGTTTTGTTCTTTTTTGATGCTAAATTACACTTCATGTCACACTTCATGTCAGAAAATCCAATTCAACATGTGAAATAAACACCTGACTTTATGCCGCAGAAGAATGCATGAATGAATGAATGAATGAATGAATGGATGAATTTAATTCCAGAAAAAATTTGACCATCACTGTTGTATTACGATATTTTGCATTTATTGACAAAATTTGCAAAATTGTTGTATTTTTCTGACATTTTTTGTTCTTTTTTGATGCTAAATGACACTTAACATTACATTTATAGATGAAGAACCTTTGCATTTTCATTGATAACAAACAGAAATCACAAAATTTACCACTATAATCATAATATAATATATTTTTTCATTAAGTTGTGCTCTCTTACCATTATGTCCAACCTTCTTCTCAAATACTGCATTTAATATCAGTCTGTACTTTTCGGTTCATATACAGTATATCCCATCAAAAGACAGGGAAATTCCAATTCAACATGTGAAATAAACACCTGAATTTATGCTGCAGAAGAATGAATGAATGAATGAATGAATGAACGCAGAAGATTATAATTCAAAAGGTTCAGGTTTAGGAATTTATGGTGATTTAATTGCAGAAAAAAAAAAATCACCATCACTGTTGTATTACGATATTTTGCATTTATTGACAAAATTTGCAAAATTCTTGTATTTTTCTGACATTTTTTGTTCTTTTTTGATGCTAAATGACACTTAGCATCACATTTATAGCTGAATAACTTTTGCATTTTCATTGATAACAAACAGAAATCACAAAATTTACCACTATAATCATAATATAATATATTTTTTTATTAAGTTGTACTCTCACAATTATGTCCAACCTTCTTCTCAAATATTCCATTTAATATCAGTCAGTTCATGTCCAGTATATCCCATCATAGAACAGAGAAAATCCAACTTTACATGTGAAATAAACACCTGACTTTATGCCGCAGAAGAATGAATGAATGAATGCTGCGGAAGAGTATAGTTCAAAAGGTTCAGGTTTAGGAATTTATGGTGATTTAATTGCAGAAAAAAAAAATCACCATCACTGTTGTATTACGATATTTTTCATTTAGTGACAAAAAATGCAAAATTCTTGTATTTTTCTGACATTTTTTGTTCTTTTTTGATGCTAAATGACACTTAACATTACATTTATAGATGAAGAACCTTTGCATTTTCATTGATAACAAACAGAAATCACAAAATTTACCACTATAATCATAATATAATATATTTTTTCATTAAGTTGTACTCTCTTACAATTATGTACAACCTTCTTCTCAAATACTGCATTTAATATCAGTCAGTTCACGTACAGTATATCCCATCACAGAACAGAGAAAATCCAACTTAACATGTGAAATAAACACCTGAATTTATGCTGCAGAAGAATGAATGAATGAATGCTGCAGAAGAGTATAGTTCAAAAGGTTCAGCTTTAGGACTTTATGGTGATTTAAGAGCAGAATCTTTTTTTTTTTTTTTTTTTTTTTTTACCATCACTGTTGTATTACGATATTTTTCATTTAGTGACAAAAACATGCAAAATTCTCATATTTTTCTGAATGTTTTGTTCTTTTTTGATGCTAAATTACACTTCATGTCACACTTCATGTCAGAAAATCCAATTCAACATGTGAAATAAACACCTGACTTTATGCCGCAGAAGAATGCATGAATGAATGAATGAATGAATGAATGAATTTAATTCCAGAAAAAATTTGACCATCACTGTTGTATTACGATATTTTGCATTTATTGACAAAATTTGCAAAATTGTTGTATTTTTCTGACATTTTTTGTTCTTTTTTGATGCTAAATGACACTTAACATTACATTTATAGATGAAGAACCTTTGCATTTTCATTGATAACAAACAGAAATCACAAAATTTACCACTATAATCATAATATAATATATTTTTTCATTAAGTTGTGCTCTCTTACAATTATGTCTAACCTTCTTCTCAAATACTGCATTTAATATCAGTCTGTACTTTTCGGTTCATATACAGTATATCCCATCAAAAGACAGGGAAATTCCAATTCAACATGTGAAATAAACACCTGAATTTATGCTGCAGAAGAATGAATGAATGAATGCTGCAGAAGATTATAATTCAAAAGGTTCAGGTTTAGGAATTTATGGTGATTTAATTGCAGAAAAAAAAAATCACCATCACTGTTGTATTACGATATTTTGCATTTATTGACAAAATTTGCAAAATTCTTGTATTTTTCTGACATTTTTTGTTCTTTTTTGATGCTAAATGACACTTAGCATCACATTTATAGCTGAATAACTTTTGCATTTTCATTGATAACAAACAGAAATCACAAAATTTACCACTATAATCATAATATAATATATTTTTTTATTAAGTTGTACTCTCACAATTATGTCCAACCTTCTTCTCAAATATTCCATTTAATATCAGTCAGTTCATGTCCAGTATATCCCATCATAGTACAGAGAAATTCCAATTCAACATGTGAAATAAATACCTGAATTTATGCTGCAGAAGAATGAATGAATGAATGAATGAATGAATACTGCAGAAGAGTATAGTTCAAAAGGTTCAGCTTTAGGACTTTATGGTGATTTAATTGCAGAAAAAAAAAATCACCATCACTGTTGTATTACGATATTTTTCATTTAGTGACAAAAAATGCAAAATTCTTGTATTTTTCTGACATTTTTTGTTCTTTTTTGATGCTAAATGACACTTAACATTACATTTATAGATGAAGAACCTTTGCATTTTCATTGATAACAAACAGAAATCACAAAATTTACCACTATAATCATAATATAATATATTTTTTCATTAAGTTGTACTCTCTTACAATTATGTACAACCTTCTTCTCAAATACTGCATTTAATATCAGTCAGTTCACGTACAGTATATCCCATCACAGAACAGAGAAAATCCAACTTAACATGTGAAATAAACACCTGAATTTATGCTGCAGAAGAATGAATGAATGAATGCTGCAGAAGAGTATAGTTCAAAAGGTTCAGCTTTAGGACTTTATGGTGATTTAAGAGCAGAATTTTTTTTTTTTTTTTTTTTTTTTTACCATCACTGTTGTATTACGATATTTTTCATTTAGTGACAAAAACATGCAAAATTCTCATATTTTTCTGAATGTTTTGTTCTTTTTTGATGCTAAATTACACTTCATGTCACACTTCATGTCAGAAAATCCAATTCAACATGTGAAATAAACACCTGACTTTATGCCACAGAAGAATGCATGAATGAATGAATGAATGAATGAATGAATTTAATTCCAGAAAAAATTTGACCATCACTGTTGTATTACGATATTTTGCATTTATTGACAAAATTTGCAAAATTGTTGTATTTTTCTGACATTTTTTGTTCTTTTTTGATGCTAAATGACACTTAACATTACATTTATAGATGAAGAACCTTTGCATTTTCATTGATAACAAACAGAAATCACAAAATTTACCACTATAATCATAATATAATATATTTTTTCATTAAGTTGTGCTCTCTTACAATTATGTCCAACCTTCTTCTCAAATACTGCATTTAATATCAGTCTGTACTTTTCGGTTCATATACAGTATATCCCATCAAAAGACAGGGAAATTCCAATTCAACATGTGAAATAAACACCTGAATTTATGCTGCAGAAGAATGAATGAATGAATGCTGCAGAAGATTATAATTCAAAAGGTTCAGGTTTAGGAATTTATGGTGATTTAATTGCAGAAAAAAAAAATCACCATCACTGTTGTATTACGATATTTTGCATTTATTGACAAAATTTGCAAAATTCTTGTATTTTTCTGACATTTTTTGTTCTTTTTTTATGCTAAATGACACTTAGCATCACATTTATAGCTGAATAACTTTTGCATTTTCATTGATAACAAACAGAAATCACAAAATTTACCACTATAATCATAATATAATATATTTTTTTATTAAGTTGTACTCTTACAATTATGTCCAACCTTCTTCTCAAATATTCCATTTAATATCAGTCAGTTCATGTCCAGTATATCCCATCATAGAACAGAGAAAATCCAACTTTACATGTGAAATAAACACCTGACTTTATGCCGCAGAAGAATGAATGAATGAATGCTGCGGAAGAGTATAGTTCAAAAGGTTCAGGTTTAGGAATTTATGGTGATTTAATTGCAGAAAAAAAATCACCATCACTGTTGTATTACGATATTTTGCATTTATTGACAAAATATGCTAAATTCTTGTATTTTTCTGACAGTTTTTGTTCTTTTTTTGTTGCTAAATGACACTTAACATTACATTTATAGATGAAGAACCTTTGCATGTTCATTGATAACAAACAGAAATCACAAAATTCACCTCTATAATCATAATTTAATATATTTTTTCACTAAATTTTACTGCCTGACAATTATGTACAACCTTTTTCTCAAACACTGCATATAACATCAGTTAGTTCATGTACAGTATATCCCATCATAGAACAGAAAAAATCCAACCTTACGTGTGAAATAAACACCTGAATTAAGTGTTTGTTCTGCTAAACTCATGTGAATTTGTCCCTGGGTTTAACAGGCTCTGTGATTGGCTCTGATGTAAAATGTCTGTACGATCATTTACGTGACTCTGGTGGTTTTCCGAACTACACGAGCTGCTGGTTTGTGGACGACGACAGTTCAGATGCTGCAGGTGCACAGGTGCAGGTTGTTGGTTTGTGTTGTGCTTTACTCTTGTTTAAACTCATGCTCTTTAACCTGTCGATGTAAATGAAATATTCACTGTAGCTTTAAAGAAAAACCAACCTTTGCAGCAATAAAATGCCAAATGCTCTTGTCAGCACCCACATTAATGTAGATAGAACAGAAAAGAAAAGAAAAGAGCAGCAGCTGCCTAACCCATAAAGACCCAAACATCCACTAATATAAGAGGTTTAATGCCTGTTGATCCACTAATCCTATCAATACATGTCAATAATTGGTGTAAAATACAGTTATTCATGTTTCCATGGTCATCAGATATGACCCATTTTGACGTTCAGAGGCTCCGTAGTTACCATGGAAACACCATCATCTACTACAGCATTGATTCACCAGTAAAACCCATGGAGTTGGATCAATGACAGTGGATAAAACGAACAAAAGTGAAGAAAAAATGATAATGTGAAAAAAAATAAGCAAAAAACTGTGTCAAAGTAAGAAAAGAAAAAAAAAATTATAAGCAACAAAATGAACAAAAACAGCCAAAGTAATGAATAAAAGGAATAAAAACAAATATTACATCAATAAAATAGTAAGTTATAACAAAATAATCCACAAATGGAACGAAATTGAAAAAGCAGCAACAACAACAAAGAAAAAAAAAAAGAAATAGGCAAGAAAATGTTAAAAATAAACAAAATAACCCCAAACTTTAACAAAAATTAAGGAAAATTTATTAAATAGCCAACAAAATGAACCACTACAGCCAAAGAAATCAATAAAATGAACAAAAATAATAATAATAATCAGCAACAAGAACAAAATAAACCACAAACTGAACAAAATTGTAGAAATATGTTGAAATAATTGGTGTAAAATACAGTTATTCATGTTTCCATGGTCATCAGATATGACCCATTTGGACGTTCAGAGGCTCCGTAGTTACCGTGGAAACACCGTCATCTTCTACAACATTGATTCACCAGTAAAACCCATGGAGTTGGATCAATGACAGTGGATAAAACGAACAAAAGTGAAGAAAAAATGATAATATGAAAAAAAATAAGCAAAAAACTGAGTCAAAGTAAGAAAAGAAAAAAAAAAATTATAAGCAACAAAATGAACAAAAACAGCCAAAGTAATGAATAAAAGGAATAAAAACAAATATTACATCAATAAAATAGTAAGTTATAACAAAATAATCCACAAATGGAACGAAATTGAAAAAGCAGCAACAACAACAAAGAAAAAAAAAAGAAATAGGCAAGAAAATGTTAAAAATAAACAAAATAACCCCAAACTTTAACAAAAATTAAGGAAAATTTATTAAATAGCCAACAAAATGAACCACTACAGCCAAATAAATCAATAAAATGAACAAAAATAATAATAATAATCAGCAACAAGAACAAAATAAACCACAAACTGAACAAAATTGTAGAAATATGTTGAAATAATTGGTGTAAAATACAGTTATTCATGTTTCCATGGTCATCAGATATGACCCATTTGGACGTTCAGAGGCTCCGTAGTTACCATTTCGGCCTTAAATGAAGTATAATCCACACATTTTTCCCTTAAATAAACTATATTCCATACATTTCGGCCTTAAACGAAGTATAATCCTCACATTTTGGCCTTAAATTAACTAGATTCCAAACATTTCGGCCTTAAATGAAGTATAATCCACACATTTTTCCCTTAAATAAACTATATTCCATATATTTCGGCCTTAAACGAAGTATAATCCTCACATTTTGGCCTTAAATTAACTAGATTCCAAACATTTTGGCCTTAAATGAAGTATATCCCATACATTTTTGATAACTTCTGATCCATTAAACCTATTATTCCATGTCAATAATTGGTGTAAAATACAGTTCTTCATCTTTTCATGGTCATCAGATATGACCCATCTGGACGTTCAGAGGCTCTGTAGTTACCATGGAAACACCGTCATCTTCTACAACAATGATTCGCCAGTAAAACCCATGGAGCTGGATCAATGACAGTGGATGGACACACTTGTTTTTATGTTCAGTTAATGAGAGATTTTCGTGAAAGAGTCACTTTTTCTTCAGTTTTCTCTGTTTTTGATATAATAATCCTCAACTTTACTCTGAGCTTTTATGAACATCTACATAATCTGTAAATTAAATACAGGAAAACACTTCATTTTAACTTAAAAATGCAAAATACAGAACATAATATTAAAAAAAAAAACCACGGTGATAAATCACGTAAAGGTTAAGTTGGGTCTTTATGGGTTAAAATACCACATTTTGTTCAGCTTTCGATGTATAATATTTTTTTTATATAAAAGATGTGATCTGATGAAATTCGGTGCAGCCTACAGTAAAAAAAAACACTATTATTGGGTCATGTATGGTGAGTTTCAGCACTGAGGATGTTCATGTAGCGCTAAACTTTATGTATCCTCCTATGTTACTGTTGTAAGTATCTCAGGGTAATATCATGTAAACACTAGAGAGGTTCCTGTGGTGTCGGGGAATGAATCAGTCTGCTGTTGTAACGACCAGACTGTATGTACAGGTTCACAGGTCACATGACTGTGTATCTATAAAGCGACCAATAAATGATCATCAGACTGTTGTCGGTTTATGAACTTCAGAGCAGATTACACAGTTATTGGAAAAAGATGTCATGAAGTAATTAATTGTAATTATAAGATTTACCCATGTGTTTATTTTATTTAACCTTTATTTGCAGGAAAAAAAAACTCATAGAGATTTAAATTTCTGTTTCAAGAGCGTCCTGGACAAGACAACAGAAGGTACACAAAGCATACATCCACACTAAAAATACACATAAAACGCAATAAAAGTCCAATCTAAAACCATATGTAAATCACTAAACTGAGAACAGACATACAAACACAATCAATAATTTAAAACGGGGTGTCAAACATGCGGCCTGGGAGCCAAATCCGGTCCGCCAAAGGGTCCGGTCCGGCCTGTCAGATGAATTTGTGACGTGCAAAAAATTACACCAAGATATTAATAACACTGGGTTACAAAAAAGTGTTTTTTGCAAGTTATCTAGGTTTTTTCAACTGAATTAGGACCATTTTGCACCGCTAAATCCAAAAATGACATCTGTTTTTTTCAATCAGGTCAGGTTTTTTTGCTAATTTGATTTCGAAAAATTTGATCTTCTCACAAAATATAATAATTAATACCAAAATAAGATTGGTAAGCACATTTTATGAAACTTGTGACTTGATTCCTGTTAGGTACAATGGTGTATTCACCGCAGATGTAGCAGAATACGTCAGGCTTATTTTTGCAAGATCTTCTAGTCGAAGCCATTTCATTCACCTGTAATATTAAAAAAAACAATCATAACTTGGCAAAAGTAAAATCTTCAGAACTCGTTTATTGCAAGAAATATATGTGTATATGTATATGTAGCATAGTTCAGAAAATTGACCTGATTGAGCAAAATTGATGTGATATTTGGATTCAGCACACTAAAATTATCCTAAATCAGCTCAAAAAACTTAAACAATAAATTTGTTGTTGACCTGTGTAATAATAATAATAATAATAATAATAATAATAATAATGACAGCTTTATTTATATAGCACCTTTTAAAAACAAAGTTTACAAAGTGCTTTTGACAGACAAGTAAAGGGCACAACAGCAGGATACAAGATGTAAGTAAAAACACTAAAACAGAAGCAACACAATAGGAGAGATGTGTTCAACAAATGCAGAAACATAACACTTCGAATAAATTAAATGAATCAGAGTAAAGAGGGCAGGGATAACATAACATGATGCTGTCAAATCAATGCAAAAATAAAGGAGTGAGATAAAACAACATCATGTATGAGAATATAAAGCAACAATCAAACAGGATAAGATTCAAATTTAAAAAAATCAAAAATTAAAAGAGACAAACATCACATTAAAGCAAGTCTATAAAAATGTGTTTTAAGAAGTGATTTAAAAGATGCCACTGATTCCGAAAGCCTTATCTTCTCGGGCAGGCCGTTCCAAAGTCGAGGGGCCCTGATGCAAAAAATGGATATTTTTGCAACTCCGTGAAAAATAGGTTCATAAAAAATGTCAATCGCAGTGTTTTTAATTAATGGCTAGAGGAATAAAAGCACTCAGGAAAAAAAAAAAAACTGAACCCTTTCATGCACGAATTATGAGAACCTTAATCAAAATTTTTTCCTGAGTGTTTTATTCCTCTTTAGGCATGAGAAAAAACAATGTGATTGAAAATTTTCTTCTGATAAATAAATAAATAAAAATAATAATAATAATTTAAAAAATACATTAAAAAAAGTAATAATGACAAAAAAAATTCTTCTGAACCTATTTTTCATGAAGTTGCAAAAATATCCACTCAGCTGGACACCACAAGTTTAATTTTTGACGCACATAAACATGTATTTACTGATAAATTGCGTGAAAACTGTGGTGAACTGTGGTGTGATTCTGGGGGTTTATGCTCAGGAGAGATCTACATAATTTTACCAATTCATGTCAGAAAAGATATGTAGTGTCTTAAAACTTTAATAAAGATATGTGTAAGAAAAAAAAAACAACAACAAAAAAAACAACGAAAAGAACAACAAAATCCATGAATATACAAGAGAACAGCTGTAGAAGAGCTGTCCACTGTAGTCACCAGTATGCA
The DNA here is from genome assembly GCF_902148855.1 of Sphaeramia orbicularis. NCBI lineage: Eukaryota > Metazoa > Chordata > Actinopteri > Kurtiformes > Apogonidae > Sphaeramia > Sphaeramia orbicularis. The sequence goes on along the minus strand of NC_043961.1, from coordinate 5,564,788 downwards.
TGAAAGGGTTAATTAAGGCTCTCATAATTCATCCATGAAAGGGTTAATTTCTATCCTCGGTCCTTCTGAGGCTTTAGTTTCCCTCCTTCCTGGCTGAAAAGTGAAGCGACACCTCCATCTACTGGTCAGAGTAAACATAGCACCGCCCCTCTTTTCTAAATGTAGACGCTCTGTTTTGGTGTCAGTGCAGAAACGCTGCAATTCACATGTTATTTGAAACAATAAAGTGGTTCACATGTCTGAACAGCTCTTATCTCATCTCCTTTTCCATTGCTTGACATTCGGTGTGCGTTCCACCCTCCAGCAGCATTCCCACCCGGAAAGTGTGCGTGCTTTGGCTTCCACGCTCCTATTAATACATGTGCCACATCCCAGCAGATACAGGCTTTTAGCTGGAAACTAGGGTGGGTGAATCTCTCACCGGTCAGCGTATAAATAAACAGCAGTTCCACTCATGCGCGCTTCAGCAGGAAAACATGGACGCTCATATGTATGGGATAAAGTTAATCACTGTTCAGGGAAAAAAAAAACCCCAAAACAAACAAACAACCAAGTATCCTGTGCAGGTGTCGTTCTATCCACATATTTTATTCACCGTCCAGATAAAAAAAAAGTCAAATATGTCACCACAACTCAAAAGTTTCTGAACAAAGTTGGGGTTTCTTATGTTATTCTTTAAAATCAAATATATTTATAGATTTTTTTCTGGTGTGAAGGAAAATATACAATATTTGTTCAATTAACCCTCCGGCAATATTTAATAGTTTGATTTATAGGTGTGCATTTTACGCACACTTGGTGACAGATGCTAGTATTTTTGAACATTTGACCTAGCGCCAAAAATAATAATGCAAATTAACCGATGTTGGAGTTAATCATAGACATTTGCCAGGATGAAAAAAATCAAATAATATGTGATCCACTTTTAATGTAGTATATTGGAAAAAAAATTTTTTTGTGTGTTTTTTGCATCCAAAAAAATGTTTTTTTTACATTACAAACACAGCATTTAAAGGGTTAAAAAATGTGACAGTTATTGAATATTTGGTATTTTTATTTACGGCTCAAGTTGATGAAATAGAAAAAAGTGTAAAAAAATAAAAATTAAAAATAAAAAAAAAAAACTGTATGAAATTTTTTTTGACATTATTCCACAAGTGTGCCAAAAAGGCACACTTGGTGCTTAGTAAGGGCCTTGCTGGACGGGATACCAGAGGGTTAAAGAAGAATGGGAGAAGTTGTCACCCGAATATTTGAGGAACACTTGCGCAAGTTTCAGGAAGCGTGTGAAGGCAGTTATTGAGAAAGAAGGAGGACACATAGAATAAAAACATTTTCTATTATGTACATTTTCTTGTGGCAAATAAATTCTCATGACTTTCAATAAAGTAATTGGTCATACACTGTCTTTCAATCCCTGCCTCAAAGTATTGTAAATTTTGCTTCCCCACCCTGTATATACAGGGTAAGTGCACTTGCGCAAGTGTTCCTCAAATATTGGGGTGACAACTTCTCCCATTCTTCTTTAATAGTATCTTCCAGACTTTCTCATAATAGTTTTGCTCATAGTCATTCTCTTCTTTCCATTATAAACAGTCTTTATGGACACTCCAACTATTTTTGAAATCTCCTTTGGTGTGACGAGTGCATTCAGCAAATCACACACTCTTTGACGTTCGCTTTCCTGATTACTCATATGGGCAAAAGTTTCTGAAAAGGTATGGATAATAGTGTTAGGTATGATTATGACATCAATATATGTTTGGTTTCAAAACAATTGATGTAGTGCCTGCTGAGAAAAAACAACTAAATGTTCATTGTAAATTTTGCTTCCCCACCCTGTATGTATATGTAATAGGATAAATACAGAGTTTCATTGCTTATATCCATATTGCCCTCCTAGAATTTTTCTTTATGGACCGTTAATTTCTGGTGAAACATTTCTACAACAAAACAGAACAGAGCAGGGGAGCGCACCACCTCACACAATCTCAGTTTCACATAAAAGCAAATAGATTCACACAAAGCACACATCACAGATATGATCAGATGAAATCAGATCTGGTTGGTTTTATGTACTCAGTCCATTTGGACCAGGTAATATAAAATTTTTCTTTTTCAACTTTGAGGGAAAAAGATATCTTCTCCATAACATAAATCTCATAGACAATTCCAATCCATTCATCAATGGTGGGTGGTTCTACTTTTAACCATTTCCTCGTAACACATTTCTTACCGGCTGCCAACAGTATAGCTAATAATTTTTTGTCTTTAATGTGAAGAACTGTGTTTTACACCAATTTCTGACATGTATTAAACATTTTTAATCAGTAGATGCTGTTGGTCACCAGTGGACGTTTGGGTCTTTATGGGTTAATATATTGAGTATAATTTTTTTTTTTTTTGCATGAATTCATTCTGTGGGCCACATTGGAACCTTTGGCGGACCGGTTTTGGCCCACGGGCCGTATGTTTGACACCTGTGGTTAATGTGTATCAGTTTCAGTTGTGTGTGTTGTGTGTGTGTTCAGTGGAATGTCCTCATGAAGAAGCTGAATGGAACACAGCCATCGTCAGTGCTATCAGTAACACCTGCTTTGCCTGCTTTTACAAGCCAGAGTGTCTGCTGTGTAAAAGATCTGCAAATGTGGCATTCAGCTGGTGATGCACATGAAAGACTGTGGAACAGTACGTACCAGTAAGTACCAGACATCAGACTAAGAAAAGCATTTATGTTGTGATCATTTTGACAAAGTACCTGCAGAACTCAGAAGTGATTGATATGTGTATATAGTAGTGATGGGTAGATGAGGCGTCATGAAGTGTTTCGACACATTGCCAAACTGTATTGATACTGTGTCGATACTGTGTGACTGAATACTGACACCTGCTGGACCTTCAAAATCCCTACAGGCAACCTAGTTGACAGACTCAACTGACACTGATTTGATGACATAGTACAAAGGTGTCAAACTCATTTTAGTTCAGGGGCCACATTAAGCCAAATTTGATCTGCAGTGGGCCGGACCGGTAAAATAATAACATAATAATATATAAATAATGTCAACTCCAAACTTTCCTCTATGTTTTAGAGAGAAAAAAGTAAAATTATGTGATCAAAATGTTTACATCTATCAACTATCCTTTAAAACAATGTGAATATCATGAACAAACTGAAATTTCTTAAGAAAACTAAGTGCAATTTTAAAAATATTCTGTCTCAGTTTATCATTTACACAAGTAAATTAAAACTTACAGATCACAGTGGATCTACAAATTCACTAAACATTTAATAGCAGACAGCATATGGGAAAACTTGTACTTCAGACATTTCAAAATGTTCATATTTGTTCAGGTTATTCGTGTTTTTGTGACATGATAGTTTGTTTTAGTGTAAATACAGTAAAATGACATGAAAATTTTTTACATTTACAAAGATAACAATGTGGAGTTGTGAGTATTTATAGGTTATTCTGATAGTATTTTACTGATCTGACACACTTGAATTAAATGTGGAACCTGAACTAAAATGGTTAATGTCGTAGTGTAATTTTTGCATTTCACAAATTCATCCCAGGGGCCAGACTTGACCCTTTGGCGGGCCGGATTTGGCCCCCAGGCCTCATGTTTGACACCTGTGACCTAGTATATACAATAATATAATTTAAGTCATCGTATTTTATATTGTATTATTTCATATCTTCATTTAAATTTAAAATATCTTTGATATTTTTGGATGCAGTCAATAAATAATGTGAACATGGATCATAACATGAAAATCTAAGTGAACGTGTTGTGAATGAGGATGCTTGTGGACTGGGATTTTTTTTTTTTTTTACAAATTTTTATTCAAAAAAATAAGTTTTTCCAATGTTTTGAGTTTGATGGTTGAAAATGAAGTAAAGAATAAATTAATAGGAATTAATTATCGATAAGGAACTGTGAGTCAGTTGCAGAATGGCTGTATAGCTGAGTTGGTCCTGGTGGATCTGGACTTCATTCTCATGCCTGGACCTAGAATGCCTCAGCATCGAGGAGGTGCTTTTGTTTAAATCAGAAAGTTCTGTCCAACAAATGCGACATTTAACCTGCAGAAAATAATATGAATAGTAAACTAAGAGTCACTTTGAAATGAATTTGAATTCAGACAGATCAAGTGGAAACTCTGAGAGAAACAGGATGAAACAACAAGGAAATTCAAACGAATCCCTTATTTTCTGATATCAGATCCAAATGGTCCCACACGGCGGAAACCTTTCTTTTGGTTTGAGGCTGCTCCAGAATTCTTGATGAATTTGACGATGAACCGCAAAAGATCAGAGATTCTTTTGGCAGATGCATCCCGTTGACAGATGCGCTTCCTTATGAACACAGTTTGGCGTCAGTGTCAGTTCCAAACACTTCCTGTATCGGTCACGTGACTTTCCCAAAGCGATACGCGCACCGACACGGGGTTTTGTTCTATGAGCTCGACGCATGCACCGATGCATCGGTGTTGCCGGACCCATCACTAGTATATAGTCCCCATTGTTTTAACAGACTGGTTTAATGTTTTATTTATTTTTATTAAAATTTTAAAATAATAATAATAATAATAATAATAATAACAATAACAATAATAATAATAATAATAATACATCACACTTATATAGCACTTTTTTGGACACTCAAAGATGTTTCACAAACAAACAAAACAAAAAGAACAGAGAGAAAAAAAAAGAAGTTGAAGAGAATGCAAGTTTGAACAGGTGAGTTTTGAGTAGTGATTTGAAGTTTCTTATTTTTAAACAGAATTCTTCATTTTCCCACATTTCCCTGTGGTCTCCATAAACTGTAAATGCTCTGCTCAGGTCTGAATTCTTCATTCATTCAACTCCACAGGTCCATCTTCAACCCTATTTCTGAGTAATGACACCAGAAAGGTGGTTTGGAGCGCTGGCCCTTTAAATGCACATGTGCCACTTCAGGCCCCGCCCCCTCCAGGTTGTTGGCCGTGCTGCTCTGTCCCGTTCAACCAACAACTGAACATTTGAGGTAATGGGCTCCTAGTTTGGACATATTTTCAGTCTGGACTACAACTGCTGCTGCTGACAAACAATTATGGAGAAAAACTGGAGAAATGTTCGTCTGAAGTCTGGACCTGATATGTGCAAATGTGGAGACGGAACTAGTTATAGATAGAACAAATTAAGAAGAAATTAAAACAAGTTGGAGAAATCCACTGGATTTTTGCCCAAATGAATATAAAGATAGTTTTGCAGCAGCTGGAGGGTTCAAATTCAAACTGTATGAACTATTCGGGTCCAAATACACAAATAAATGAACCACAGACTAATAAAAGTGGGTTTAGACAAATATGAGCCTTTTAGCCTTTATTTAACTAGGAAAAAAATCATAGTAAATAGTCAGCAAAAATGACATTTATGAGAAGATTAAGAAAAACAAGTGCAAGTTATGGAGTCGGCCTCAAGAACTGTCAGTTTGGACTTAACCCATAAAGACCCTGTGTTACTTTTGTGGCAGTTTCCAAATGATTTTTTGTTTCTATTTAGCCTTTCTTAAGTGATTTATCACCATTTATTGTAATATTATGTATTTTATTTTGCAGTTTTTCAGTTCCACCTACTTCTATTTAGACATTTCAGGTTGCTCGTATTTGTTCAGGTTTTTCACATTTTTTGTAAAAGGCTTGTCTGTAAATGTCAACATTTTTGTGTAATTTAACTTTTTTTTTTTACACTAAAACCAAGAAAAAGTTTGTGGTTTTCATTATTTACAGTTTATTCTGATAGTCTTTTACTGGTCTGATCCACTTTAGATTGAATCGACCTAAAATGATCTGAACATCCTGGATTGTTCATATCTTCAGTGTAATTTTTACATTTCACAAATTCATCCCAGGGGCCGGATTGAACCCTTTGGCGGGCCGGTTTTGGCCCCCGGGCCACATGTTTGACACCTGTGTTGTAGAAGATGACAGTGTTTCCATGGTAACTACAGAGCCTCTGAATGTCCAAATGGGTCACATCTGATGAACATGAAAAGATGAAGAACTGTATTTTATACCAATTATTGACATAGATTGATAGGATTAGTGGATCAACAGGTATTAAATATTTAAATTCAGTAGATGCTTTCAGTCGGTGGTGAATGTTTGAGTCTTTAAAGGGTTAAAAGTGGCCAAAGAAATAAACTCCGTTAGTTTCCAGTCTTTCTGCAGCTGATTCTATGTATAAGGTGCAGAGTAAACAGAAGCACTTTGACCCAGTTCTGCTGGGGTGTAAAGAACAGAATGCAATACAGGATCATTTGTACACGGAGAATAAATATCTGAATTTCTAGTACGAGGATTGTTGAGGAAACTGGGCCATGGGTTTGCACTGGGTGGCCTTTTTTCCCTCTGTGCTTCCGGCTATTGAGGTGGCATCCCACACAGGGAAGGGGTGTGACCTCTGATTATCAGTGTGGGCTTCAAAGGCGTTATCAGGACAACTAAATATATGTGACCAGGCCCCGCCGTGTTCCAGGAACATGAGAACCAACACAGCTCCGTAACATGACTCTGCTAACACCTCTAAATGCGATCATGGTTTAACACAGGGGTCTTAAACATGCGTCCCGGGGCCCAAATGCATCCCGCCAAAGGTTCCAATCTGGCCTGTGAGATGAATTTACAAAGTGCAAAAATTCCACAGTCAAGGCTGTGGAACTCATTTTAGTTCAGGTTCCACATACAGACCAAGATGACCTACAGTCAAATAATAACAGCAGAAGAACCGACAAAAAAGAATGACTTCCTCTGGGTTTGATGTGAAAAAAATAATATTACATATTGTCTATAACAGTGGTGGCTGCTCGTCTTTCAGACAGGGGAAGCTCATTGTCGGCTTACATTAAAAAATGGTCAAGTTATTTAAACAGAAATTCAGTCCTCTGTTCCTTTTTAAGAAAATGGTCAGTGACCTTATCGTACCAAGTAAACAAGAAAACGCTGAAATTATGTTAAATTGAAACAAGGAAGTACAATGAGTGTGTTTTATTTACAGTGCAAGAAATGAACGAGTCATTTGGTAGTGGTTTCTCTGATTTCACAGCAGAATGTGTGACGGTATTAAACTGAACTGTGTCAGTGAAGGAGGAGATCTGAAAACAGCTGTCAATCAAACGGGATTCAGCCTTTCAACTGATCCTCCCATCAGCACGTGGAAGCCCAGCGTCCAGCCCGGCCGAGCTCCGCCCACAGCTCCATTCACCCCCAGAGACGCTGAGCATCTGGGGGCGGGACAACATCGTGGCATTTATCCAATTACCATCCAGTTTAGAGTCAATGAAAAAAAACAGTTCCTCTCAGTCCCACTGAAGTGCATGGACGCTGAGCGTCTACGGACAAATGCACTGAGCAGAGATGGAGGAGAAAACAGAGACACGGGAATGGAGGAGAAGTGAACGACATCCAGTCCCATGATGTATGATAAAGCTGATTCTGAACGAACTCGTCTGTGAGATGAACGTGTTCGAACACATTTGGAGTCAATGAAATTCAACACAACCGAACAGATTTAACCATTTAATTTGAGTAAATTTAGGGGAAGCTGAGCTTCCCTTGTAGTCTTTGAGAAATCGCCTCAAAATCGCCGCAAAAAATAACATTAAATTATGAAAATATTTACATTTTCAAACTATCCTGTAACAATAAAATGTGAATAACCTGAACAAATATGAACAACCTGAAATGTCTAAAGAAAATTAAGCACAATTTTAACTATTTCCTTCCTGTTCCTCAGTGTTTAGTGTCTTTGTAGATCTGATCCATAATGTACATGTAGAAATGATAAGTTACTACACAAAAATCACCCAAATTCACCCAAAAAGGACAGTAAAACCAACGAAAAATTACTCAAAAACCACCTAAAAATCACCCCAAAATAACTGAAAAATCACCCAAAAATTACCCATAAACCACCTAAAAATCACCCAAAAATTACCCAAAAATTACCCCAAAAAATACCTGACACTATGTCTGGAAATAATGACAACTGCAAATTTTAGTCCAAAAAAATTCTATTAAATCATGAAAATATTAACATTTTCAAACTGTCCTGTAACAATAAAATGTGAATAACCTGAAATGTCTAAAGAAAATTCAGCACAGTTTTAATTCTTTTCTGCCTGTTCCTCAGTGTTTAGTGTCTGTAGATCTGATCCATAATGCACATGGACAAATAATAACTTGAGGCAGAATATTGTTAAAATTGTACTGATTTTTCTTAAGAAATTTCAGGTTTTATTGGCTTCTACAAGGTTATTCACATCTTTTTTGTTTGGGTAGTTTATAAAAGTAAGTATTTTCATAATTTAATGTTTTTTTTGCACTAAAACAAAGACAAAATGTGCAGTTGTCATTATTTCTAGGTTATTCTGTTATTATTTTACTGGTCCGACCCACTGGAGGTCAAATAGGGCTGAATGTGGAACCTGACAGAACAGGAGTTCGACCCCCCTGGTTTAACATATCTGCTGTTACTGTAGATGTTCACAGCTACAGCATTAGCATATTGTGTTTCTATCTTTACAGTTTCAGAGTTTAACCGGTTGTTTTCTGCACATCTTCTCCTCCTTGTAATGATGGTTTTTATGCTCTTCAACATGCTCGGTTTCCTAACATTAATAATATTTTGTCAGAGTCAGAGGCAGTTATCTCGTATGAAAAATTCCAAGTATTTTTATGAAGTGAGTGGGGCTCGGTTTGGAAAAAATGGTGATGTCATCGTACTCCCATTTTTCAACAACATGTGAATCAGGCTGTTCTCACAGTTGGTGGGTTTTCTGATGAAACTACGCCTTCACAGATTTGATCATGTAGGTTAGGTGAGCTTTGGTGAGCTTTTCAACCCTTATTAGCAGGGTGCGATTTGTCAAACAAAAAAAAAAAGTGTGTGTGTGTGTGTGTGGGGGGGGGGGTTGCGTGCCCCCCTCCCCCCGACAAATCAACAAGATACTGAATTTTATAAAGGACCCACATGGTTTAGCTTTCATGGGGCCCACAATTTCTAGCGGTGTCCCAGGGAAGGAGTATTGTTTTTGGTTCGGTTTGTTTGTTTGTTTACACTTTAGCAGCAAAACTATTGGTTGAATTCATACCAAATTCGGTTTATAGATTGCCAGTGACCCAGAATAGTTGTGGTTACATTTTGGGAAAAGTAGGTCAAAGTTAAAATTTTTTATGAATTAAAAAAAAAAAATTTCTCCCATTTACTTATAATGGACAAAATATATAAAAACATCAATTTCGTTTCAATTTACTTCAAATGTGGCACATGTATAGAGGCAAGTGATATGATGACATCAGCACAGACATAGACATGATGACATCAGCTGGATCGATGCCAAAATAAGTGACAATATCTTTTTCACAGCTGAAGCCAAACATATTCACTGGAAAAAATTTTGATCTGATCAAGTGTATTTTTCTCATTTCTAGTCCAAATATCTCATCACACTTAAAATCAGACAGAATCACCTAAAGAGGAACTTTTCAGTGAGATATAAGAACTGATTTAGAATTTACAATAGATCTGGAAAATCTGATTTCAAGAAATCTTACCAAGATCCTTTTTGCTTGTTCTGTCGGCAGATTTTTTTGCTTAATTCAACTTTTTTTTTTTTTGGCTTAATTCAAGATTCTTTTTTGCGTAATTCAAGATATTTTTTTGCTTAATTCAAGATTTTTATTTTTTAATTTTTTAATTTTTTTTGCTTAATTCAAGGGGTTTTTTTTGCTTTGTTTAATTCGACATTTATTTTTTTTTTGCTTAATTCGAGATTTTTATTTGTATTTTTTTTTTTTGCCTAATTCAAGGTTGTTGTTTTCTTGCTTAATTCAAGATTTATTTATTTTTTTTGCTTTGCTTAATTCGAGATTTTTTTGCTTAATTCGAGATTTTTTTTGCTTAATTCAAGATTTTTTTTTGCTTAATTCAAGATTTTTTTTTGGCTTAATTCAAGATTTTTTTTTGCTTAATTCACGATGTTTTTTTTTTATTAATTCAAGATTATTTTTTTTTTGCTTTGCTTAATTCGAGATTTTTTTTGCTTAATTCAAGATTTTTTTTTTGCTTAATTCAAGATTTTTTTTTGCTTAATTCAAGATTTTTTTTGCTTAATTCACGATGTTTTTTTTTTTTTATTAATTCAAGATTTTTTTTTTTTGCTTAATTCAAGATTTTTTTTTGCTTATTTCAAGATTTTTTTTGCTTAATTCAAGATTTTTTTTGCGTAATTCAAGATATTTTTTTGCTTAATTCAAGATTTTTATTTTTTAATTTTTTAATTTTTTTTGCTTAATTCAAGGGGTTTTTTTTGCTTTGTTTAATTCGACTTTTTTTTTTTTTGCTTAATTCGAGATTTTTATTTGTATTTTTTTTTTTGCCTAATTCAAGGTTGTTGTTTTCTTGCTTAATTCAAGATTTTATTTTTTTTTTGCTTTGCTTAATTCGAGATTTTTTTGCTTAATTCGAGATTTTTTTTGCTTAATTCAAGATTTTTTTTTGGCTTAATTCAAGATTTTTTTTTTGCTTAATTCACGATGTTTTTTTTTATTAATTCAAGATTTATTTTTTTTTGCTTTGCTTAATTCGAGATTTTTTTTGCTTAATTTGAGATTTTTTTTGCTTAATTCAAGATTTTTTTTTTTTGCTTAATTCAAGATTTTTTTTTGGCTTAATTCACGATGTTTTTTTTTTTTTTATTAATTCAAGATTTATTTATTTTTTGCTTAATTCAAGATTTTTTTTGCTTATTTCAAGATTTTTTTTTGCTTAATTCAAGATTTATTATTATTTTTTGCTTAATTCAAGATTTTTTTTTTGCTTAATTCAAGATTTTTGTTTTGCTTAATTCACGATGTTTTTTTTTTTTATTATTTCAAGATTTTTTTTGCTTAATTCAAGAATTTGTTTTTTCTTAATTCAAGATTTTTTTTTTTTTCTTAATTTAGGATTTTTTTTTTTTTTTTTTTTTTTTTGCTTAATTCAAGCAAAAATAAATTCTACCAGTGAAACAAGTGAAAATTATCTCACAAAGATTTCTTGAAATCAGATTTTCCAGATCTATTGTCTAAAAATCAGTTCTTATATCTCACGGAAAAGTTCTTCTTTAGGTGATTCTGTCTTATTTTAAGTGTGATGAGATATTTGGACTAGAAATGAGAAAAATACACTTGGTAAGACTTAGATTTTTTTTTTTCCAGTGTTGATGTTCTGACAGTTCCAGTCCGAGCATGAAACAACACCAAGTTTGCATCAAACACAATACCTGAACGCTGGAACAGAATATCATAAATAATAATTACTCCTGGGTTCTACCTGTGTTTTTTCCCAGCTGAACTGCTGTCGTGTAAAAGGGGCATAAATGGTTTTCCCCCTCCAATTTAATGTAATAAATCTGACTGAGTGAAGCGCAGTTTGGTTTTGACGCTTGGATAAATAAGCCCACAAGTAAAAACAAGACTTCAGAGGATCACAAACCAAGTCAAAACATGAACTGTGGAGAGCGGCGGGTTGACAATAGAGGGCAGCAGACGGTATCAACCCCACGGCCGAACCGCGCCGCTGAAAGAATGTTCACTTGCACAATACGCTTGCGTAACCTGTCTGAGCATCAGCACATCAAATGCATGCCTACATTTTCCATTCCAGCACATGTGAGCAGGAACACATTCCCCTTCAGGAGCGTCGGTTCCATCCTTGCCGCCGCCGCCACCCCGTCGATTCCTACCGCTGCGTTGAGTTTTGTTAGCGGACAGTTATCATGCACGTGTGTGAGGTCATGAGTCAGCTTTTCCATCAGTGTGTGGATGTGTGGAGCAGCTCTGGTTATAAAGCAGGACTCTCCAACTCATGTTCTTTCAGGTTCCACATTCAGCCCCATTTGATCTCCAGTGGGTCGGACCAGTAAAATAATAACAGAATACCCTTATGCAAAGAAAATATATTTCTCTATATATTGACTGTCAATATATTACTGACTGAAAAATATATTACTGTATAATATATATTTATATTTAAAATATACAGAATAATATACTGTGTCAATATATTTTGTATTATATTACAATATATTGAAAAATACATAAGGAATTGCCGCTTTCCATATATTGAAACATGTATGACAATATATTCACTTATATATGTAAATATATGTCATTATATATTTAGTAATACACTTCATAATGCATGTATGCATATATATATATACATACATATATTGTCTAGTGTATTGCTTAATATATGTAATATATATTTAGTAATACACTTCAAAAAATATGCATGTATATATATATATATATATATATATATATATATATATATATATATATATGTACATCTTTTTCATCCTATGTTGCCAAAATGACTAAGAAGGCATCTTTTTTCAGCTAACACTTTTTTCATGTATATCACGATTCATATTTTCATGAAATATGTTATTATGCATACCAAGTAATGTAAGTGTTGATAAATATCTGCTTTATGTAAACTTGTGTCAATGGAAAGAAATTGAGTTTCAATAAAACTATATGTAAAAATATAGGGCAGTTTTTGTCTTCATTGCAAAATATGTTTTATATATATCAATATATGATTAAAGCATATATTGCAGTATATTGGAAAATATATGCACTACTTCCCCCTATATGGAAATGTATTTTTTAATATAATGCATTATATTTTTCAATATATTGCCATATATTTTTGTTTCATAAGGGTAACCTATAAATAACGACAACTCCAAATTTTTGTCTTTGTTTTAGTGCAAAAAAAAACCTTTAACCCTTTCATGCACGAATTATGAGAACCTTAATCAAAATTTTTTTCCTGAGTGTTTTTATTCCTCTTTAGGCATGAAAAAAACAACGTGACTGAAAACTTTCTTCTGAAAAACACATTTAAAAAATAATAATAATAACATAAAAATAATTTTTTAATAATGAAAAAAATACATAAAAAAATAATATTGAAAAAAAAAAAAATCTTATGAGCCTATTTTTCATGAAGTTGCAAAAATGTCCACTCAACTGGACACCATGCGTTTAATTTTTGACGCACAGAAACATGTATTTACTGATAAATTGTGTGAAAACTATGGGTAACGCTTGTGATTCTGGGGGTTTATGCTCAGGAGAGATCTACATAATGTTACTAATTCATGTCAGAAAAGATATGTAGTGTCTTAAAACTTTGATAAACATATATGTTAAAAAAAAAAAAAAAAAAGAACAACAAAATCCATGAATATACAAGAAAACAGCTGTAGAAAAGCTGTCCACTGTAGTGACCAGTATGCATGAAAGGGTTAAATTATGAAAATACTTACTTTTATAAACTGCACAAACAAAAAAGATGTGAATAACCTGAAAAAAACTAACATTTCTTAAGAAAAATCAGTGCAAATCTGAAATTGCTGAATACTCTTCAAATTTTGAAGACCAGAATGCAGTGAACTTTGCCAATTTTGAAGAGGAATTACCAATTTGTTAGACATGTTTGTGTTATATTATGTTTTTGTTTGTTCAAAAATAATATTTGAGCATTGAGACCCGATGTATCAAATATGATACAAAATTTAATCTCATACATGGAATTTTTTTTTTTTTTTGGTTGTTCAGAAGGACCAATAAAGGCTCCTTTTTCAAAGAAGTGGAATTTTCTGTCGATGATTTAATAGTTCAGGCTTTACAGGGTTAAACTGTCATATGATCAGTTCAGTTATTTCAGGAATATTTTACTGATGCAAGGGAATATATTTCACCTTTCCTGTAAATTACATTTCTCTTAGATCAGGGCTCTCAAACTCATTTTCTTTCAGGTTCCACATTCAGCCCCATTTGATCTCTAGTGGGCCGGAGCAGTAAAATAATAACAGAATAACCTATAAATAATGACAACTCCAAATTTCTGTCTTTGTTTTAGTACAAAAAAACCCCCATTAAATTATAAAAATACTTACTTTTAGAAACTATCCAAACAAATAAGATGTGAATAACCTAAAAAAACCTGACATTTCTTAAGAAAAATCGGTGCAATTTTAATAATATTCTGCCTCAACTTTATCATTTCTCCATGTACATTATGGATCAGATCTACAAAGACAATAAAAAAACAGAGGAACAGGAAGAAAAGAGTTCAAATTGGGCTGAATTTTCTTCAGACATTTCAGGTTGTTCATATTTGTTCAGGTTATTCACATTTTATTGTTATAGGATAGTTTGTAAATGTAAATATTTTCATAATTTAATGGTTCTTTTTGCACTAAAACAAAGACAAATTTTTTAAGTTGTCATTATTTATAGGCATAGTGTAATATTATTTTTCTCACATCAAACCAAGAAGAAAATCTGGAGTCATTCTTTTTTGTAGGTTATTCTGCTGTTATTATTTTACTGTTGTTTTTTTTTGTTTTTTTGTTTTGTTTTGTTTTTTTTGCTTAATTCAAGATTAAATTTTTTTTTTGCTTGATTCAAGATTTTTTTTTTTTTTTTTGCTTAATTAAGATTTTTTTGTTAATTCAAGATTTTTTTTTTTTTTTTTTGCTTAATTCAAGATTTTTTTTTCACATCAAACCAAGAAAAAAATCTTTTTTTTTTTTTTTTCTTAATTCAAGATTTTTTTTTTTTTTGTTTGTTTTTGCTTAATTCAAGATAATTTTTATATATATATATATTTTTTTGCTTAATCAGTATTTTTTAGTTAATTCAAGATTTTTTTTTTTTTTTTTGGCTAAATTCAAGATTTAATTAATTAATTACTTTTTTGCTAAATTCAAGATTTTAGTTTTGGTTTTGCTTAATTCAAGATTTTTTTTTTTGCTTAATTCAAGGTTTGTTTGTTTTTTTTGCTTAATTCAAGATTTTTTTTTTTATTTTTTTTAATTTTTTTTCACATCAAACCAAGAACAAAATCTGGAGTCATTTTTTTTGTCGGTTCTTCTGCTGTTATTATTTGACGGTAGATCATATTGGTCTGTATGTGGAACCTGAACAAAAACCAGTTCCACAGCCTTGACTGTGGAAGTTTTGCACTTTGTAAATTCATCCCATGGGGCGGATTGGGACCTTTGGCGGGCCACATTTGGCCCCTGGGACGCATATTTGAGACCCCTGTTATAAATGATGCCTGTTATTATATTATTCATCCTGAGATCTGAGAAGACTCTTTTATTAGGGGTATGATGTCTGTGCGTTTGCAACAAAACCCACCAAGAAAATCAAAGAGCTTCTTATTGCGTAACCGTGTCGTTCCGCTCACCGCACACCCGGCGTACCTGGCAATTGTCGGCACACTCACGATTAGTCATAATGATCCGAGTCCTCCCTGCTTTAATGGGCTTTGGAATGTTCCTTGATGTGACAAGCAGCGTCTCATTTTGATTAATTCTTCTTTTGTCATGCGATCATAATGAAATGTGAGTATTTGGCTTGGATAGGGATCTCATGGAAAAAATTCCCCCCAATTTTTATCATAATTGCTCCCGCTGCTTCTCCTAATTATACTGTAAATGTGGAAAGGTAAACAGAATGTAAAAGGAATTGGAACAAAAAATACCATAGGAGATAAGAGTTTCATCATGGTTTGAAAAGGAAACAGCGAAGTCCTGCATGTGCAGAATTCAGTGGAAAATCTGACTCGTTACATCTGTCAGGTGGATATTTTAGTTTTAATCAAATCTACTCAGATGTTGTCAAGATCTGTTGTTGGGAACAAAACAGTCAATTGTTGCTTTACCACTGACCCTTAAACTGAGCAATTATAACGTAAAAGTTTGCCCAATGGAAAAATGACAATTTCGCCAAAATTCTCAAAGTTTTGCACTTGCAAGAGGAGATTTTTTAGGTGTTGCAAAACTGGTGTATCACTTGTTCCATTGGCAGATTTTTTTGCTTGAATTATGCAAAAACATCTAGAATTTAAGTAAAAACAAAATCTTGAATTGAGAAAAAAAAGTCTTGAAATAAGCAAAAAAGTGTTGAATTAAGCAAAAAAAAAAAAAAAAAAATCTTGAATTTAGCAAAAAAAATTGAATTAAGCAAAAAATAATAATAAAATTTTTTGAACTAAGCAAAATACCTTGAATTAAGCAAAACAAAATCTTAAATTAAGCAAAACAAAATCTTAAATTAAGCCAAAAAAAAAAAAAATTCTTGAATTAAGCAAAAAAATCTTGAATTAAGCAAAAAAAATCCTGAATTAAGCCAAAAAAAAAAAACTTGAATTAAGCCAAAAAAAAAAATCTTGAACTAAGCAAAACAAAATCTTGAATTAAGCCAAAAAAAAAAAATCTTGAATTAAGCAAAAAAAAATCTTGAATTAAGCAAAAAATAAAAGTAGAATTAAGCAAAAAAAAAAAAAAAAAAAAAAAAAAAAAAAAAAAAAAATATATATATATATATATATATATATATATATATATATATATATATATATATATATATATATATATATATATTGAATTAAGCAAAAAAAAAATCTTGAATTAAGAAAAAAAAAAGTCTGCCAATGGACCAAGTGAAAATTATCTTGATAAAATTTCTTGAACTAAGATTTTTCAGATCTCTTGTCTATAAATCAGTTCTTATATCTCAGTGAAAAGTTCCTCTTTAGGTGATTGTCTTATTTTAAGTGTGATGAGATATTTGGACTAGAAATGAGAAAAATACACTTGGTAAGATTTAGATGTTTTCAGTTCTAGCCCTACATCCATGATAGAACACTGACTTTTATCTACTTCCATGTGTTTCTTCTGGACCAACAGTGTGCATACTACACTATATTTACCAGAGAAATGGCGTTAGATAATGTCGACAAGTACACACATGGTCATGTTCTAATGTTTCAGCACACACTAAAATGTAAATTTTCTTCGATACACACCTGATTTAACTGATAGGCTCATGCAAAGCTAAGCTGAGCAAGATAAATTAAAAATGTTTGAAAAATAAATTGAATAAAGTAAGAAAAACTTTATACATAAAAAACACAGGTATCTACTTAAATACAATAATAGTGCAACAGATGAAAATGTTCTAAATCAATGCTTTGAGAATACTTTTTATATATTAACCCATAAATACCAAAACCATCCACTGATGTAAAATATTAAAAACCTGTTGATCCAGTTTTCTCTGTTTTTGATTAAACATCCCCCAACTTCTTCAATCTGAGCTTTAATGAACATCTACTGTACATGATCAGTAAATTAAATATAGGAAAAGACCTGATTTATAAATAATAATAATAATAATAATAATAATAATAATAATAATAATAATAATAATAATAATGATGATGATAATAACAGTAGTAGTAGTAGTAGTAGTAGTAGTAATAATAATAATAATAATAATAATAATAATAATAATAATAATAATATAATAATAATAATAATAATAGGGATAATGATAATAATAATAATGATGATGATAATAACAGTAATTATAATAGCGATAATGATGATGATAATAATAATAATAATAATAATAATAATAGTAATAATAATAATAATAATAATAATAATAATAAAAATAATAATAGTGATAAAAATAATAATAGTGATAAAAAAAAAAAAAAATAATAATAATAATAATAGGGATAATGATAATAATAATGATAATGATGATGATAATAACAGTAATAATAATAGCGATAATGATGATGATAATAATAATAATAATAATAATAATAATAATAATAATAATAATAATAATAATGATGATGATGATAATAACTAATAATAATAATAATAATAATAATAATAATAATAATGATGACGATAACGATAATGTTAATAATAATAATGATGATGATGATGATGATGATAGTGATAATAATAATAATAATAATAATGATGATGATAGTGATAATAATAATAATAATAATAATAATAATAATAATAATAATAATAATAATACATCTTATTTGTATAGCGTCTTTCATGGAACTCAAAGACATTTTACATAGAGAAGATAAAAACAGAAACCAAACACATTAAAAACAGATAAAACCAGGTACAAAAGGCAGGTACATGAATGTAAAACAAACATTGAAAGCAATCTTAAATAAGTGAGTGAATAAAAATGCCAAATACAGAGCATAATGTTAGAATAAATGGTGATAAATCAGTTCAGAAAGGTTAAAAATTGAGAAAAAATAATTTTGGATATTTCCCAAAATTTCCCACAAAAGTAACATTGGGTTTTTATGAGTTAAAAGTGGACTAGTTAGATCTTGTCCAGTGGCTTAGTATGATGTAAATGTGATTATTTCAACTTTACAGAGTATGTAAAGCAGCCTGGTGTCTAAACCCGTAAACATATGGAAGTGAAAATAGTGGAACATGTAAAGCCCCGTCTGTGAACTGATACGGTATCGTGTGAACTAAGAGGAATGAGCGCCAATACATTATGTACATGGATATATATGACCAGAGGAAGGATGACTTTCCCTGACATACCAAGCCCTTACTTTCCCTGCGGCGCTGACAGTAAATAAAAAAGGGCAGGAGGCTTGAAAGCTCACTTCATCATTCCTTAACATACTTGTTTCCGGCCTTCAGGGAAGCGGGCTGACATAGAACTCATCACAGCTTCGTTCACTTTAATGTTGTGGACGTGGAACTGTCTGTCATACACTCTAAGAGAAACGTAATTTACAGGAAAGGTGAAATATATTCCCTCGCATCAGTAAAATATTCCTGAAACAACTGAACTGATCATATGACACTTTAACCCTGTAAAGTCTGAACCATTAAATCATTGACAGAAAATTCCAGTTCTGTGAAAATGAAGCCTTTACTGGTCCTTCTGAATAACCAAATACTTTTTTTTTTTTTCAAATATCAATTTCCATGTATGAGTTTCGATTTTGTATCATATTTGATACATCGGGTCACAATGGTCAAATATTATTATTTTTGAACAAACAAAAACATAATATAACATAAGGCAAGACAGGTTTATTTCTATAGCACATTTCATGTTCAAGGCATTTCAAAGTGCTTTTACGTAAAACATTAAAAGCACTAAAGCAGGGAAGCAATGAAAAGTAGGCATGAGAAAAAAAACAAACAAAAAAACACATAAATAGATAAAACAGATAAAAACTTGTTTAGTTTTATTTAGTTTTGACTTTTTTTTCTCTAATTCAGTTAGTTTGAATTTGTTTTTAGAGCAGGTTTGCTAGTTTTAGTAGTTTTCATTGTTTTCTAAATGCTTAGTTTTAGTTTAGTTTTAGTTTTTTGTTTTTTTTTTTGTTGTTTTTTTTAAAAATATTTTCTCCTCTTCTCTGTCGTCGTATTCAAATAAATCCCAGACAGGACTCTGCTATTTTCTCCCAACTTTAGTCTCCATGTTTCCAGGTAGAGTGGGGACCAGAAGACGACTGGAAACCACAAGTGAGGGACCGTGAAGTTCCGTATGGTGCCGCTAGCTAAAATTGCTAGAGCGAAATAAATCACTTTTGTATCAATCCTACGTTGACAAAAATGAAAACGAAGAGAATTTTATTCACAATTTTTATCCATTTTAGTTAGTTTTGTAAACACACAATACAGTTTCAGTTAGTTATGTTTTTTTCTTTTAATTATAGTTTTTATTTATTTCAGTTTACAAAAATGTTTGTTCAATTCTAGTTTTTGCCGTTTCATTAGTTTTCGTTAACAATAATAACCTTGGCACAAACCACTTGTTGCACGTTACAGTACGTTAAATCAGTGTTGAAATAGAATAAAAGCAGGGGTCAAATTAAACAGTTCATTGTTTTGAGTTAAATTATAGATTTGTCTATTGTCTAAGATTAGAAGGAAACATTTGATATATGCTGTGAAAAAGTAAAATCCTCTTAAGCCATTTTAACGTCAGCTATTATACCTTTACCTTCCTTCGTGTCTCGTCTAAACGATTATGACTAAATTTCGATGAATTGTTGTGTGTCGCAAGGTTAAAATAGTTTTGGATTTTTCATTCTAGTTTAGTTTTATTTAGTTTTGACTTTTTTTTCTCTAATTCAGTTAGTTTTAATTAGTTTTTAGAGCAGGTTTGCTAGTTTTTATTAGTTTTCATTTTTTTCTAAATGCTTAGTTTTAGTTTATTTTTTAGTATTAATTTTAGTTTTGTCGTATCTTTTCTCTTTTTCTCCATCGTATTCAAATAAATCCCAGACAGGACTCTGCTGCTTTCTCCCAACTTTAGTCTCCATGTTTCCAGGTAGAGTGGGGACCAGAAGTCGACTGGAAACCACAAGTGAACACAAGTGACGGACCCTTAAATATCATATGGTGCCAACAGCTAAAATTGCTTGAGGGAAATAAATCGCTTTCGTATCAATCCAATGTTGACAAAGACAAAAACGAAGGGAATTTTATCCATAACTTTTATCCATTTGAGTTAGTTTTGTAAGCACACAATACAGTTTCAGTTAACGTTTTTTTTTTTCTTTTTATTCTAGTTTTTATTTATTTCAGTTAACGAAAATGTTTGTTCAATTCTAGTTTTTGTCATTTTGTTAGTTTTCGTTAACGATAATAACCTTGGTGTGTCGTGTGCAGCGCTTAAATGTATTTCCAGCTAAAACAGTGGGAAAGCAGCTTTCTGCTAATCTGAAAAACAACAGTGTTATTGTAGGTGTTAGTCGTGTGACAGGTCATTTTCCAAAAAGCATTTTACTCCACACAGTCTAGCGCTGCTCCCCTCGGCTAAGTGAGAAAAATGACCTTCCTTCCATCGCTGAAATATTTAGCTTCGCAGGTTCATTGAGGAGTGAACGGCCTCGTAAGAGCTGTAAGTGAACCATTAGGACGGGAGCTCCTCCATTTACGCTCACAGTCATGTGTAAAGGAAGAACATTAGTTTTACCAACGGTCTATAGAAGAGCTACATTTTTATAAGAGCCAAGTAAAGAAAAGACGTGGTTTTATAAGACTCTTAAGAGGAAAAATTTGCACATGATAAATGATGATGTCGTATTAAAAAGGGTTATATTATGTGGTATGTGATGTTGCAAAGAGTGGAAGTGGAGGTCTGGTTTATAGTAAAAAGAAAAAAAGAAAAAAAAAAAAACCCTTAAGTAGGTTTTCCAGCAAGAAACGTTCATTACTTGAAAAGAGATGTCATGGTGCATACATTTGGCATCCGCTGTTGGTACAGTGATGTGCAAAAATATTAGAACACTTGTCAGATCTTAAGAAACTGGTGGTGTATTTGTTCCCAGAGCCTGAATTTCACTTTTTTGCCGTTGCAAAAGGTAAAGGCAAAGGTCCTGAGAATATGTTTTTTCTATTATTTGATTTTTTGTGTATTGTTTATCACTATTATTATTTTTTTTATATCGTTTGATATTTTTTTATTTGTGTATTATTTATTATTATTTTTATTTTATTTTTGTTTCATGTTTTGTATTATGCCTGTGTCTGAAATAAACTAACCTAAACCTAAATCTATGTCACCTACAAATTTATCAGTCCAGTCCTTTTTTCACATTTTACTCTAATATTAAGTGCCAGTTACATTTCACAAATTCATCCCGGGGGCCGGATTGGACCCTTTGGCGGGCCGGATTTGGCAGATTTGGTGTAGAATATACTTAACATTTTATAGTAATGTAATAAAACTTAAATCATTTACGTACATTGAAATTAACCCTTAATAGGTAACCATGGTGCCCCCCCACAGCTACAGGTAACCTGGGGTCCAGCTAGACCCCAGGTTACCTACGGTGATAAAAACATCTAAAAATGTTATTTTTTAGTCAGTTACAATACTTTATTGCTTATAGTATGAAAGGATAGCAATGAAACGAAAAAAAAAAACAAAATTGTGCTTTATTTTCCAAATAAATTCTCCTTTACTGCGTGAAGTATTTCCTTCACTAAAGTTAACAGAAAATTTCAAAAAAGTTTCACATGTTACAAATAAACACACTACATTGCTATAACACATTTGCAATACAGTTTCAATAAAGTTTCTCTAAAAACTAAACTATAACTAAAAACTAAACTAACTACACAATTGGGTAGTACGAACAGGTGCTCACAAACAGTCTTCACAGAAGGAAAACTGACGTCATAAACACTATCAATCAATAAATGGTCATCATCTGATTCAGATTCTACTTCTAAATCTGCAAGTTCTATCCTAATATCTTCATCACTTAGAGTTTTCCTCTTAGCCATGGCCTCACACGATGTTAAAATTACTCAAAAAAGATTAAAGCACTGAAGGTTAGCATTATTAGAAATTTATAACATCAATTATTGATCATATTCTGAAATACCTGAAATGGAAAAACAATAAATCAATATATGTTAAAGGTAACCTGGGGTCACGGGCGACCCCAAAATGTCTGTATTGCCTATGTTATTCTACGAGTTAATTTTTTGGTTCCGTTTTACTTTTCAGATCCCTATACTAGGAGGGTAAATGAAGTAACACGCACGAGCTTCAAATAAAAACATAGAAAACATAAAAAATTAAAAACGTGGGGGCTGCTGGGACCCCAGGTTACCTATTAAGGGTTAAAGCATTTTAGTAAATACGAAGTCTGGGCTTACAGTGTGCAATACATCAGCACAGAATCCCAGACAAAGATGTAAACAGACCTCACATATGGACAAGCGGCAGAAGTGACACCATTATTATTACCTCCGCCAAGGAGGTTATGTTTTTGCCAGGGTTTGTTTGTTTGTTTGTTTGTTTGTCTGTCCGTTAGTGTGCAACATAACTCAAAAAGTTATGGACAGATTTGGATGAAATTTTCAGGGTTTGTTGGAAATGGGATAAGGAAGAAATGATTAAATTTTGGTGGTGATCGGGGGTGGGGGGGCCCACGGGGGGGCCCATTTCCAACAAACCCTGAAAATTTCATCAAAATCTGTCCATAACTTTTTGAGTTATGTTGCACACTAACGGACAGACAAACAGACAGACAAACAAACAAACCCTGGCAAAAACATTACCTCCTTGGCATGGGGGGGGCCCACGGCGGGGGGCACTGATCAGCCTTGGCGGAGGTCTGCGCTCTCCGAGTGCTTCTAGTTGGAAATGCAGTCGAATAATGTCGGACCTCCAGCACATACGTAACATAAACACACGGTGTGAACACAAACCCTACATATCGAGCCTTTAAAAGCCCCAGACTGTATCAGACCTGTACTGCAGTCATTTAATGTGACCTGCGCCGTGCCCGTGCACCGTAGTTCAGTGCGTGGCATCAAACGAAAGCCCGGCTCAGAGGGAAGATGAGGCCGGTCTTTCATGTGAGGTAATGAAGTTCAGAGCGCTGTGTTTGAAGTCGTCCAGCAGTGTGTTTGTTGAGGCCGGGTGGGTTGACGTCTGAGTCGGCCTCGGCGCTGCAGGTCAGCTACGCCGAGGGTCGGCCCGACAGCGAACGCCTTTGTACTCAACAAGTGATGCTCGCTCAGGTCCGCCACGCCGCTTTGATCCTCGGGTCAGCTGAGTCCGCCTCAGGTCAGTCCAGAGCTGTGATTATGAAGCTCAAAGATGCACCCGAGAGGATGCGTTTCGCTCACCGAGAACAAAGACCCACAAAGACGATGTTCTTTTTGGATGCGCTTTTCAGATACTCTGTAGCAAATCACTTTAATTTGAATGTTTTTGTGAAAATGGGCCACATCAACACGTCAGATGTACAGTTTTAGTCATGTGGACGGTGGACTGAACCAGCTGTTTTCCATCCGCCAAGACACATTTTATACTGGGGTACTATGATAGAGCTAGATTAGATTAGATTAGATTAGATTAGATTAGATTAGATTAGATAAAATTAAATTGGACTACTTTAGATTAGGTTAGGTTTGATTACATTAAACTGGACTACATTAGATTAGATTAGATTAGATTAGATTAGATTAGATTAGATTACATTGGACTACATTAGATAAAATTAGATTACATTGGACTACATTAGATTAGGTTAGGTTAGATTACATGAAACTGGACTACATTAGATTAGATTAGATTAGATTAGATTGGACTACATTAGATTGGATTGGAATAGATTACATTACATTACATTGGATTACATTAGATTAGAATGGATTACATTAGATTGGATTAGATTACATTAGATTGGATTACATTAGATTACACTGAATTGTATTACATTAGATTAGATGGGATTACATTAAATTACACTGGATTGGACTACCTTAGATTAAATTGGATTGGATTACATTAGATTACATTAGAGTACATTGGATTGGAATAGAATAGATTGGATAGATTGGATTACATTGGATTGTATTACATTAGATTAGATGGGATTACATGAAATTACATTAGATGGGACTACATTAAATTAAATTTGATTGATTACATTAGATCGAATTACGTTAGATTACATTAGATTGTATTACATTAGATTACATTGGATTGTATTACATTAGATTACATTGGATTGTATTACATTAGATTACACTGGATTACATTAGATTACATTAGATTGGACTAGATTAGATTACATTGGATTGGATTAGATTAGATTACATTAGATTGGACAACATTAGATTACATTGGATTAGATTAGATTACATTAGATTGGATTACATTTGATTACATTGGATTGTATTACATTAGATTAGATGGGATTACATTAAATTACATTGGATTGGACTACATTAGATTACATTGGATTGGATTATATTAGACTAGATTGGATTATTCTTTTTAAAAACCAATATAATATTAACAACTATACCTGTTTTCTATAACCACCCAATCTACTCTTTAACCAGTTAACTAGTCCAACTCGATTATCCCGCAGGTTCAGTACAATACAACAAACAATAAACAAATGTATCCCACAAATGTATTATACTTTTAAGCTTTGTGTGAATATTTATTTTGGAAAATTGAGCTTTCCTGTCAAACTCTAACTGCCTTCTCTTTCTAAAACCGTATTTTTATCATATTTATTTGCACAGATCATATACTTAATGTACATATTAAAGTAGAAATAAACCTGGTCCACAGCCAATTCCCCCCTTTCCTGCACAGGTATGGATTTTTAGATGTTTTTTTTTTGTTTTTTTTTTGTCTCTAGGGCTTAAAGTTAAGGTTATAACCAGTTAAGGCTAAGGCTGTGATTGACAGGTGGGCGGTGTCTGTGTCTGCTGTGTGTGGTTTGATTGACAGCTCACTTGCATGCCACAGCAGACTGTGGAAGACTCTGTGCATTCAGTAAACCATATTTTTCCTGACAGACAGCTCCACTGTACTTACGGTTGAGAACAAGGGTCAAGGACTTCGGCTACAAAATAAAGCCGATGCGGAAGTATGTGAGCGTCGTAATATCACTGACAGCTCGGAAAAACTTTGGCTCCCATATCTGACAATGAGCTTCTCTCTAAAAATATTGAGCCAATAACTTTTTCCAGGACTCGTTGTAGCCTCATCTGTTTTATTTGGACCCTCTGATAAATTGATGTAATGGTTCGTCTTTATATTAATCAGATTCCAGGTCAGATAGAAGTTTGATGTCAACTGTGTCGGGCTTGGATTGACAGGTCTGTATGAAACCTGCGAACATTCGGAGGTGGGGGTTTTTTCCTGGCAAACCTCCCCACTGTAGTTGTGGTGAACAGATTCCACAAACATGACTGTGAAAGGACTTTAACACGTAATATCTGATGACATTTATGCTGCGTTTTCATTTTTTTCCAACCTTCTACCGGTGAAAATGCACTGGAATGGCAGTCGAACCCGTGACTTCCCACCCGTGAACTCGTACTAGATCCGTGTACTCCCAGTTCCGACCTCTGATATCTACAATGGCGGCCCCCATGGATGCGATGTTTATGCCAAAGTAGTGGCTTTTCTATTGGACATGTGCGCAAAACTTTACCGGTATTTACTAAATGTCGAAAAAACAGAAGTGTGTAATGTTGGTTTTTCCATGAAATCACAAATGCGATGCTTTATTTTATGATTGCGAGATGATATGAGAAGTCATTCATTAACATGGCAACAAATGTAAATATAGTGTTGATTTACAGATATATTCATTATTATTATATATTACCCCTCTATCCTGTACTAAGTTAAAACATGATTCAGTTTCCTGGTGTGTCCACACATACAGCGCCATGTTTCTTTTAAAACTCTTCTTCTTTGCTTGTTGTAACGTCCGTCAACATCCGTTTTTTTTTTTTTTTGGGGGGGGATTATTGTTCACGTGACTCTAGTTGTGGAAAAAGGTCTTTCCATTGCAGTTTTGCATGATATATCAATTGTGCTATGCCCAAAAAAAACACCTCTTGCCAGCATAAAAACTTTTAATCGAAAAACTAGAGGTTTTTTTCCCATTTTTCCACTAGGCTAATTTTTATGTGCAAGTTATATTTGCACTATTTGAAGGTCAATGGAAAAGTGACTAATGTTTATTAAAACAAGGTATTGCTCTGACGTAATTTATCTGCAAATCTTCTGCATAATCAGCAGCTACTATAACAGTAGCTAGTTTTCAGTCCATTGAGGACAAGAATAAATTAATATCAAACACGTATCCTAATATACAAATTACGTAATGTAAAAGGTGTAAGAGCTTCTCTTGCCTTATGCGTCGTTTTTACTTTAAAAGCACCTCTGGTGATAGAAATGATTGTAAATGAACATAAGCTCTGTATGGTCCACTATGCTGGTTTGTTTACATCTAACTACCACAATTCCTTGTCCTCAGGCAGTTTGGCATGACTTGCCCGAACGTTACAAAGTCGTGAGTCGTGGTTTGAAGTCTTGACTTACGGGCTCAAAAACCTGCCTGGAACGCAGCATTAAGCTAGCATTTAGCAGTAGCTCACCTCTGACCCATTGGACTCCTTTTTTTTAAAGGAGTGATACTTTGCTTTTTTAAATGGAATTCTTCATTTTCCCACATTTCCCTGTGGTCTCCATAAACTGTAAATGCTCTGCTTGGGTCTGAATTCTTCATTCATTCAACTCCACAGGTCCATCTTCAACCCTATTTCTGAGTAATGACACCAGACAGGTGGTTTGGAGCACTGGCCCTTTAAATGCACATGAGCCACTTCAGGCCCCGCCCCCTCCAGGTTGTCGGCTGTGCTGCTCTGTCCCGTTCAACCAGCAGCTGAACATTTTAGATAGTGGGCTCCAAGTTTGGACATATTTTCAGTCAACTGTGTTGTTTCAATCAACTGTGGAGAAATACTGGAGAAATGTTCGACTGAAGTCTGGACCTGATATGTGCAAATGTGGAGATGGAACTAGTTATAGACACAACTAATTAAGAAAGAATTAAAACAGGTTGTAGAAATCCACTGGATTTTTGCCAGAATTAATATAAAGATAGTTTTCACAGGGAAATGTGGGAAAAGAAAGAATTCCATTAAAAAAAAAAAAAAGCAAAATATCACTCCTTTAATGCACGTGAATTATTGAAAACTTAACTCTGTTTGCAAAAGAAAGATCTGTTGCCCAACACTAAATAACAGTCTTTTTGGAAACGGTGATGTCCAGGTATTTATCATCCTCATCTTCAGTACATCAGTTTATGACAAGGAGTGAAAAATAGTTCCACACCTTGACCTGGTCAAATTTTTGTCAGACAGCAAGAAACTGCAGGTCGTTTTTAATTACCGGCAGGATGGCATGATGAATGCAGTGAAGCTATTATCAGCTCTGTCTCAGCCCCCGGGGCACGGTGGTAATTCCCTCTGCTTTTCTTCCACAGCTCTGACTTTAAGGGACGTACACCAGTTTGCCGTGATGATTACAGCAGGGATTTACTTCTTCTGAACGCTCGTCAATCTGCAGAGGTTTTAAAGCTGTCTCATCATAGTATTTGAGGAGTTTATTTGGTGCAGTCTTTGACACGTTTTGTAAGGAGTCGACTGCGTTGGAAACAATTTTGCTCTTGAAGAAGTTCTATGTAGTATTAATATTGCAAACTCTCAGTGGTAGAGGGAAGTCTGGTACCAGAACGCATTTAGTTCTACCAAAACCACCAAGGAGCCAACCCTATGTACCCACAGACTGTATCACTCACTGAATCCTACTATATAATACACATTGTCCGTCCGATCGATGTTGCAGCACGGGAGGGCGTTTGTGCGGATTTTCCTCAGCCTTCACAGGCCCGATCGCCGCCAAACTCGCCAAATGAATAGAAACATTACCTGACTATCTTCTAGGCACAATTTTATGTCCATATTCAAATGTTGTGAGGTATTCTGGGCAATTTTAGCCTCTCATGCTATCGTACAATAGCACCACGGGTACAATGCCGCTAGTGTGTAAATTTGTGAAATCGTACTTATGCGCATAAAAATTTACCTAATGGAAAAACGACAATTTCGCCAAAAGTCTCATTTTTCGATGCAAAGTTTTTGCGCTGGCAAGAGATGGTTTTTCAGGCGTAGCGCAAATGATATATCATGCAAAACTTCAATGGAAAGACCTTTTTTTGTAACTAGAGTCAGGTGAATTTAAAAAATGGATGTTGACGGACGTTACAAGCGAAGAAGACACGTGTGGGTATGTGTGGACAGACCAGGAAACCCAATCATGTTTTACTTTAATACGAGATAGAGGGATAATATATAATAACAATGAATATATCTGTAAATCAACACCATATTTACGTTCGTCTCCATGTTTACGGAATGACTTCTCATGTTATCTCACGATAATGATTAAACAAATCATCGCATTTTTGATTTAATGGAAAAACCAACATCACACACTTCTGTTTTTTTGACATTTAGTTAAATATCGGTGAAGTTTTGCGCAGATGTCCGATGGAAAAGCCACTAGTGATTCACCAGTAAAACCCATGGAGTTGGATCAATGACAGTGGATGGACACATTAAATAATAAAGAACATGAACAAAAATGCACTTTTACGAAATAATCAATAATGGGAAAAAATAGGGAAAAAATTAACTAAAACGAGGTAAAAAAAAAAAAAAAAAAGATAAAATAAGCAACAAATGAACAAAACAACTAGAGTGGTCAATAGCCTGAACAAAAAATGAATAATAAATTAAGAAAATAAGCCACAAATTGAACAAAATTGAAGAAAACAATATAAAATAGGCAACAAACTGAACAAAAAATAAATTAAAAGAATAAAAATATACAAATTGAATAAAAAAATGTATAAAAAAAAAAAAGGTTGATAACGCTTGTTTTAGGTTCATGGAAACCTGGAAAAACTGACATCACACACTTCTATTTTTTCGACATTTAGTAAATATCGGTAAAGTTTTGCGCAGATGTCCGATGGAAAAGTGACTAGTGATTCACCAGTAAAACCCATGGAGTTGGATCAATGGCAGTGGATGGACACATTAAATAATAAAGAACATGAACAAAAATGCACTTTTACAAAATAATCAATAATGGGAAAAAATATGAAAAAAAAAATTAACTAAAATGAGGTAAAAAAAAAAAAAAAAGATAAAATAAGCAACAAAATTAACAAAACAACCAGAGTGGTCAATAGCCTGAACAAAAAATGAATAATAAATCAAGAAAATAAGCCACAAATTGAACAAAATTGAAGAAAAAAATATAAAATAGGCAACAAACTGAACAAAAAATAAATTAAAAGAACAAAAATATACAAATTGAATAAAAAATGTATAAAAAATAAGGTTGATGACACTTGTTTTAGCTTCGTGGAAACCTGGAAAAACTGACATTACGCACTTCTGTTTTTTCGACGTTTAGTAAATATCAGTAAAGTTTTGCACAGATGTCCGATGGAAAAGTGGCTAGTGATTCACCAGTAAAACCCATGGAGTTGGATCAATGGCAGTGGATGGACACATTAAATAATAAAGAACATGAACAAAAATGCACTTTTACAAAATAATCAAAAATGGGAAAAAAATACGAAAAAAAAACCAAAAAACTAAAATGAGGTAAAAAAAAAAAAAAAAAAGATCAAATAAGCAACAAAATTAACAATACAACCAGAGTGGTCAATAACCTGAACAAAAAATGAATAATAAATCAACAAAATAAGCCACAAATTGAACAAAATTGAAGAAAAAAATATAAAATAGGCAACAAACTGAACAAAAAATAAATTAAAAGAACAAAAATATACAAATTGAATAAAAAATGTATAAAAAATAAGGTTGATGACACTTGTTTTAGCTTCGTGGAAACCTGGAAAAACTGACATTACGCACTTCTGTTTTTTCGACGTTTAGTAAATATCAGTAAAGTTTTGCACAGATGTCCGATGGAAAAGTGGCTAGTGATTCATCAGTAAAACCCATGGAGTTGGATCAATGACAGTGAATGGACACTCTAAATAATAAAGAACATGAACAAAAATGCACTTTTACAAAATAATCAAAAATGGGAAAAAAATACGAAAAAAAAAAAAAAAACTAAAATGAGGTAAAAAAAAAAAAAAAAAAAAAGATCAAATAAGCAACAAAATTAACAAAACAACCAGAGTGGTCAATAACCTGAACAAAAAATGAATAATAAATCAACAAAATAAGCCACAAATTGAACAAAATTGAAGAAAAAAATATAAAATAGGCAACAAACTGAACAAAAAATAAATTAAAAGAAAAAATAAAAAAATAAGGTTGATGACACTTGTTTTAGCTTCGTGGAAACCTGGAAAAACTGACATTATGCACTTCTGTTTTTTCGACAATTAGTAAATATCGGTAAAGTTTTGTGCAGATGTCCAACGGAAAAGCGACTAATGTGTAAATTTGTGAAATCGTACTTATTGCGTCTTTTGCAGAACTTTACAGCTCTTTATTCCATGTGAAACTCATCAGTAATGTGTCATCAATACAAACAAACAAACAAACAAACAAACAAAGCATGACATGAATGTGTTTTAGAGTCGGACACTGTGACCCAGTTTAATCACAGAAGATGAATGTTCTTCTGTTTTCATCAAGATAAAGTCACCAAGTCTCTGCACTTATCATGTGTAAATATCAATCAATGTCCATCGACTCTGACCTCGACAGAGCGACAGGTTAGAATTTACGCCTAAGGCTCTAAAAGTGGCATAAAAATGATGGACAATGAACCTACTGCTCCATATTTCACTCTCAGCCTCATTGTATTCGTCTTGACCCAGTTTTGTTCCGCTTTGAGCTAAATGCTAATGCTAGAATTGTATGTTACGTATCGTCATTGTCGGGCAGAAACCTCTTATGTCCAAGATGATTATTTTTCAGGAAACTGGAAAAACGACGTATATTCAAAATAAATTGAGTGAAGAGATGTCATCACAAGCCATTTTCAACACTTTTTATTGGTTAAATGTTTTATATTATTACTATTGTCCTCTGTAATTTGCGTTTTTCCACTGTAAATCATGTATTTTCTTATATTTAATTTTCCATATTTTTTTTTTTAGATGC
Source organism: Sphaeramia orbicularis (assembly GCF_902148855.1). NCBI lineage: Eukaryota > Metazoa > Chordata > Actinopteri > Kurtiformes > Apogonidae > Sphaeramia > Sphaeramia orbicularis. Next base: position 5,533,360 of record NC_043961.1, on the reverse strand, counting down.
TCATGAAAACTTTGCGTAAATTCAAAAGTTATTATTCAAAAGAGAAAACTGAACAAAAAGTGAGTTTTTCACCAAATCTGTCATTAACTGAACATAAACCCAGTGTGTCCATCCACTGTCATTGACCCTCTGAATGTCCAAATATGGTCATATCTGATGACCATGAAAAGATGAAGAGCTGCATTTTATGGCTTATTTTGTTATTGTTGCTTACCAGTTTTGTTCATTTTTTAATAAATTTTGTTTTGTTTTTTTTTTTTACTTTGGATGTTTTTGTTTATTTTGCTGCCTTTTACTGAATTTTAGACCATTTTTTGCACATTATTTATTATTTAGGGTTTTATTTTTAATAGATTTTGTTACTTATTTTACTCTTTTTTTAAAAACTTCTTTGTCAAATTTTTGCTTTTTTCTGGGGGGGGGCGGCATTTTTCCACATTATTTGTTTTGTGAATATTTTATATTTTTTTCTTTAGAAAAAAAACAGTGTTTGTTTCCAGTAGTGGTGGTTTTTTGTGAGGGAAATATCATTAACTGAACATAAACCCAGTGTGTCCATCCACTGTCATTGAGCCTCTGAATGTCCAAATATGGTCATATCTGATGACCATGAAAAGATGAAGAACTGCATTTTATGGCTTATTTTGTTATTGTTGCTTACCAGTTTTGTTCATTTTTTAAATAAATTTTGTATTTTTTTTTTTTTTTGGGATGTTTTTATTTTGCTGCCTTTTACTTCATTTTAGACCATTTTTTGCGCATTATTTATTTTTTTAGTTTTTTTTTTTTTGATTTTGTTCATTTTGTTACATATTTTACTCTTTTTTAAAACTTCTTTGTCAAATTTTTGCTTTTTTTTTTTTTGCCATTTTTCCACATTTGTTTTGTGAATTTTTTTTATTTTTTTTTTAGGAATAAAACTGTGTGTTTCCAGTACTGATGGTTTTATTGTGAGGGAAATATCATTAACTGAACATAAACCCAGTGTGTCCATCCACTGTCATTGCTCTAACTCCATGGGTTTTTAATTCTTCTTCTATTTCATGCAGTTTGTGTCTTACTTTGTTTTTGTTGACTGTTATTTCTGTCAATTTTTTATTAGTTTTGTTCATTTTATTGATCACTTTGACTGTTTTCTTACTTATTGTATTCTTTTTATTACTTAATTTATCGTTTTTTGGCATATTTTTTCATGCTTCTTATTTTATAAACCTTTTTTTTCCCATTTTATTTACTATTTAATATAGATATAATCGTAAACCCAGTGTGTCCATCCACTGTCACTGATCTAATTCCATGGGTTTTACTGGTGAATCAATGTTGTAGAAGATGACGGTGTTTCCACGGTAACTATGGAGCCTCTGAACGTCCAAATGGGTCATATCTGATGACCATGAAAAGATGAAGAACTGTATTTTATGGCTTATTTTGTTACTGTTGCTTGCTGTTTTTGTTCATTTTTTAAAATACATTTTATATTTTTTTATGACTTTGGAAATTTTTGTTCATTTTGCTGCCTTTTACTTAATTTTAGACAATTTTTACACAATTATTATTATTATTATTATTATTATTATTATTATTATTTATTGATTTTGTTCATTTTGGTAGTTACTTTACCCTTTTTCAAACTTCTTTTTCAAAGTTTTACTTTTTTTGTGCATTTTTCCCACATTATTTATTTTGTGAATATTTTATATTTTATTCTTTAGGAAAAAAACAGTACGTGTTTCCAGTACTGATGGTTTTATTATGAGGGAAATATCATGAACTGAACATAAACCCAGTGTGTCCATCCACTGTCATTGATCTAACTCCATGTTTTTCTTTTTTCTTCAATTTCATTCCGTTTGTGTCTTATTTTGTTTTTGTTGCCTGTTATTTTTGTCAATTTCTTATTAGTTTTGTTCATTTTATTCATCACTTTGATTGTTTTCTTACTTATTGTATTCTTTTTTTTTTTTTTTTTTTTACTTAATTTCAGTCATTTTTTGGCTTATTTCTTTCATGTTCCTTATTTTGTAAACCTTTTTTTCCCATTTTAGTCACTATTTAATATATATATAATCATAAACCCAGTGTGTCCATCCACTGTCATTGATCCAACTCGTCCAAATGGGTCATATCTGATGACCATGAAAAGATGAATAACTGTATTTTATGGCTTATTTTGTTATTGTTGCTAACTCTTTTTTTTACATTTTGTAATTTTTTTATGACTGGATATTTTTATTCATTTTGCTGCTATGTACTTAATTTTAGACAATTTTTGCACATTATTTATGTATTTATTTATTTTTAATTATTGATTTTGTTCGTTTTGGTACTTATTTTACCCTTTTTCAAACTTCTTTTTCAAATTTTTGCTTTTTTTTGTGCATTTTTCCCCACATTATTTATTTTGTGAATATTTTATATTTTATGCTTTAGGAAAAAAACAGTATATGTTTCCAGTACTGATGGTTTTATTATGAGGGAAATATCATGAACTGAACACAAACCCAGTGTGTCCATCCACTGTCATTGATCTAACTCCATGTTTTTCTTTTTTCTTCAATTTCATTCCGTTTGTGTCTTCTTTTGTTTTTGTTGCCTGTTATTTTTGTCAATTTCCTATTAGTTTTGTTCATTTTACTCATCACTTTGACTGTTTTCTTACTTATTGTATTCTTTTAATTACTTAATTTGTCATTTTTTGGCATATTTTTTCATGTTTCTTATTTTATAAACCTTTTTTTTTCCATTTTATTTACTGTTTAATATATATATATATATATATATATATATATATATATATATATATATATATATATATATATATATATATATAAAATCATAAAGCCAGTGTGTCCATCCGCTGTCATTGATCCAACTCCATGGGTTTTACTGGTGAATCAATGTTGTAGAAGATGACGGTGTTTCCACGGTAACTACGGAGCCTCTGAACGTCCAAATGGGTCATATCTGATGACCATGAAAAGAACAAGAACTGTACTTTACACCAATTATTTCCATGTATTGACAGGTTTAGTGGTTCAGAAGTTATTAAACATTTTACATCAGATAGTTTCGGTTGCCTGTAGCTGTTTTTGTCTTTATGGGTGAAGATCATTTGCATCTTAGAACAAGAACAAGGTTGGCATTATTTTTGGGTATGCAAATTTCCATGTCCTGAGAGGCTGGAAAGTCTGATAAATGGCTTAAAAAAGAAGTTCAGGAGGAAGAGGGATGGTGTAGGTTTTCCCATATGGGAGGCGGTTTGTTATTTTTTCACAAAAATGTGTGGTTCCCACGCCCTCAGTCAGTCTGGAAAATCCACCACCTGCTGCCAGTGATAGTCCTTTCCTTCATACATGTACAACACACAGAGGATCCCTGGTCAGTTGTGTGACATTAGGTTTGTCACAACTATGTAAAGAAGACGGATTGAAGGTTATATTTTTGTTTGAAACGTCCTTTTTAAGATAAGAGCTTTAGCGATTAAAAGGCAATTCATCAGATATTTGATTCTGTCCCAGTCAGTTATTTGTTATCATTCTGCATTCTTAACACGTTGTGAAATCGACTACAAGTGAAGTGTACGCTTGAACTGAGACGTAGGGGTCCCGTCATGAAAACATGTCTGCTGTGCCATGGGGGATCAACACATATTCAGCTGCAGACCTTGATATTGCCTGCTTTTTTACTTAATTCAAGATTTTTTTTGCTTAATTCAAGATTTATTTTTTTTGCTTAATTCATGATTTTTTTCCCCCTTAATTCAAGATTTTTTTTTTTTTTTTTTTTTATTGAAGACATTTTTTCTTAATTCAAAATTTTTTTTTTGCTTAATTCAAGATTTTTTTTTTTTTTTGCTTAATTCAAGATTTTTTTTCCTAAATTCAAGATGTTTTTTTTGCTTAATTCAGTATTTTTTGCTTAATTCAATATATTTCTTGCTTAATTCACAATTTTTTTTTCCTAAACTGAAGATTGTTTTTTTTATTAGACATTTTTTTTCTCAATTCAAGATTTTTTTTCTTAATTCAAGATTTTTTTTGCTTAATTCAAGTTTTTTTTTTCCTTAATTCAAGAATTTTTTTTTTTTTTTTCTTAATTCAAGATTTTTTTTTTTTTTTTGCTTAATTCAAGATTTTATTTTAATTTTTTTTGCTTAATTCAAGATTTTTTTTTTTTTTGCTTACATCAAGATTTTTTCCTTAATTCAAGATTCTTTATTAAAGACATTTTTTTTCTTAATTCAAGATTTTTTTTTGCTTAATTCAAGATTTTTTTGGGTTAATTAAAGATTTTTTTTTTTTTTTGCTTAATTCAAGACTTTTTTTTTTTTTTTTCTTAACCGTTTCATGCATGATGTCCACATTTGTGGACACATGGTTTAACTCACTTTTCAAAGGGTTCTAAAGGCTATATTCTCCAAACCACATGGGGGCAGTCTCTAAAGCAATACAACGAAAAAAAGGATCATCTTTGTTTTAGAATTTGGACTGATGTGTGATCTCATAAAGTGAACCTCCTCAGACCCACCTACAGGTTTACTGTCCATGTTTGTGGATAAGAGTTTCACAGCTTTATGCAATAATAAGGCTTTGTAAAGTGCTTTGGGCACCAGGAAGGTGTAGAAAATGTGCTGTATAAGTGCAGTCCAGTTACCATTTACCACAATAAACGAAATAAAAAAAACAAAACAAAACAAAAAACTGTCCACCACAAAGGATATGCCATAAAAATATTTAAAAATGCATCTGAAAAACTGTTGTATCATGATGTTTCCAATGATTTAATTAAAAAAAAAACAAATTTGTACTTTCCCGGGTCTCAGGAGGTTAAATACCTTTTTAATAAAACCACATTTTAAAAAAATCCTAAATACATTTCAACTTCAGCCTAATTTTGAATAATAAAATCAATCTTAAAATAAAATCTAGCTTTTTTTCATAATTTGTGCATGAAAGGGTTAATTCAAGATTTTTATTTATTTATTTATTTATTTATTTATTTATTTTTTTTTTTTTTGCTTGATTCAAGATTTTTTTTCCTTAATTCAAGATTTTTTCCTTAATTCAATATTTTTTTCGGCTTAATTCAAGATTTTGCTTTTTTTTTTTTTTTTTTGCTAAATTCAAGATTTTTTTTGCTTAATTCACAATATTTTTTTAAGCGTAATTCGCAATTATTTTTTTCTGCTTCATTCAAGATTTTTTTTTTTCATTCAAGATTTTTTGCTTAATTCAAGATTTTTTTTTCACTTAATTCAAGTTTGTCACAACTATGTAAAGAAGACAGATTGAAGGTTATATTTTTGTTTGAAACATCCTTTTAAGATAAGAGCTTTAGCGATTATAAGGCAATTCATCAGATATTTGATTCTGTCCCAGTCAGTTATTTGTTATCATTCTGCATTCTTAACACGTTGTGAAATCGACTACAAGTGAAGTGTACGCTTGAACTGAGACGTAGGGGTCCCGTCATGAAAACATGTCTGCTGTGCCATGGGGGATCAACACATATTCAGCTGCAGACCTTGATATTGCCTGCTTTTTTACTTAATTCAAGATTTTTTTTGCTTAATTCAAGATTTATTTTTTTGCTTAATTCAAGATTTATTTTTTTTGCTTAATTCATGATTTTTTCCCCCTTAATTCAAGATTTTTTTTTTATTTTTTTTATTGAAGACATTTTTTCTTAATTCAATTTTTTTTTTGCTTAATTCAAGATTTATTTTTTTTTGCTTAATTCAAGATTTTTTTTCCTAAATTCAAGATGTTTTTTTGCTTAATTCAGTATTTTTTGCTTAATTCAATATATTTCTTGCTTAATTCACGATTTTTTTTTCCTAAACTGAAGATTGTTTTTTTTATTAGACATTTTTTTTCTCAATTCAAGATTTTTTTTTCTTAATTCAAGATTTTTTTTTGCTTAATTCAAGTTTTTTTTTCCTTAATTCAAGAATTTTTTTTTTTTGCTTAATTCAAGATTTTTTTTTTTTTGCTTAATTCAAGATTTTATTTTATTTTTTTTTTTTGCTTAATTCAAGATTTTTTTTTTTTGCTTACATCAAGATTTTTTTCCTTAATTCAAGATTTTTTATTAAAGACATTTTTTTTTCTTAATTCAAGATTTTTTTTTTGCTTAATTCAAGATTTTTTTGGGGTTAATTAAAGATTTTTTTTTTTTTTTGCTTAATTCAAGACTTTTTTTTTTTTTTTTCTTAACCGTTTCATGCATGATGTCCACATTTGTGGACACATGGTTTAACTCACTTTTCAAAGGGTTCTAAAGGCTATATTCTCCAAACCACATGGGGGCAGTCTCTAAAGCAATACAACGAAAAAAAGGATCATCTTTGTTTTAGAATTTGGACTGATGTGTGATCTCATAAAGTGAACCTCCTCAGACCCACCTACAGGTTTACTGTCCATGTTTGTGGATAAGAGTTTCACAGCTTTATGCAATAATAAGGCTTTGTAAAGTGCTTTGGGCACCAGGAAGGTGTAGAAAATGTGCTGTATAAGTGCAGTCCAGTTACCATTTACCACAATAAACGAAATAAAAAAAACAAAACAAAACAAAAACTGTCCACCACAAAGGATATGCCATAAAAATATTTAAAAATGCATCTGAAAAACTGTTGTATCATGATGTTTCCAATGATTTAATTAAAAAAAAAACAAATTTGTACTTTCCCGGGTCTCAGGAGGTTAAATACCTTTTTAATAAAACCACATTTTAAAAAAATCCTAAATACATTTCAACTTCAGCCTAATTTTGAATAATAAAATCAATCTTAAAATAAAATCTAGCTTTTTTTCATAATTTGTGCATGAAAGGGTTAATTCAAGATTTTTATTTATTTATTATTATTATTATTTTTTTTTTTTTTTTTGCTTGATTCAAGATTTTTTTTCCTTAATTCAAGATTTTTTCCTTAATTCAATATTTTTTTCGGCTTAATTCAAGATTTTGCTTTTTTTTTTTTTTTTTTTGCTAAATTCAAGATTTTTTTTGCTTAATTCACAATATTTTTTTAAGCGTAATTCACAATTATTTTTTTCTGCTTCATTCAAGATTTTTTTTTTTCATTCAAGATTTTTTGCTTAATTCAAGATTTTTTTTTCACTTAATTCAAGTTTGTCACAACTATGTAAAGAAGACAGATTGAAGGTTATATTTTTGTTTGAAACATCCTTTTAAGATAAGAGCTTTAGCGATTATAAGGCAATTCATCAGATATTTGATTCTGTCCCAGTCAGTTATTTGTTATCATTCTGCATTCTTAACACGTTGTGAAATCGACTACAAGTGAAGTGTACGCTTGAACTGAGACGTAGGGGTCCCGTCATGAGAAGAACTCTACTGTGCCATGGGGGATCAACACACATTCAGCTGCAGACCTGGATACTGCCTGTTGTAGTGGGCCCTGGGGTTGGGCTGCAGCCTCTGGGCATTCCCGCTGCTCATGGTTGCGTTGATGCGAAGCAGCCAGTCGAAGCTGCAGATGCTTATCTCCAGGTACAGAACGGATAAAAGGCTGATTTATGTAAGCATGTGTTCCTGCCGCTGCTTGTTTGGTGTTAGTATGCAAATATGAACTCTGTAGGTGTTGGAAGTGCTCATTGTGGTGAAGAGCGGTTACAGATAAACTTAATTGGATTGTGTTTTAGATCGACTTAATTGCAGTTTGAGATATGAGTGTATTTATGATCTTCCACTGCGGTGGGTGGTGGTGATAAAGTCAGCTCCAGATGGGCCGGGACGGATCAGCGAAGAAGCAAGATAGAACATATAAGCATGGGCTGTGGGTGGGGGTTTAATAATTTATCTTAAAGGAGGTCAGATTTCTCTAAACTCACTTTTATTATTAGTCTTCGGTTTGTTTATATGTGTATTTGGACTCTAATAGTTCATACACTGCAAAAATCTAACTCTGACCAAGTGCATTTTTCTCATTTCTAGTTCAAATATCTCATCACACTTAAAATAAGACAGAATCACCTAAAGAGGAACTTTTCACTGAGATATAAGAACTGATTTATAGACAATAGATCTGGAAAATCTGATTTCAAGAAATCTTACCAAGACAATTTTCACTTGTCCCATTGGCAAATTTTTATTTTATTTTTTTTGCTTGAATTTAGCAAAACAAAAAATCTTGAACTAAGCAAAACAAAATCTTGAATTAAGCAAAAAAGAAAATCTGAATTTAGCAAAAAACCTTAAATTAAGCAAAAAAATCTTGACTTAACTAAAAAAAAAACTTGAATTAAGCAAAAAAAAAAAAAAAATCTTGAATTAACTAAAAAAAAAAAAAAACCTTGAATTAAGCAAAAAAATCTTGAATTAACCCAAAGAAGAAGAAAAAAAAAAAAAAACAACTTGAATTAACCTCCTAAGATCCAGGAAATGTCAGCAAAGTACCAGCTTTTTTGTTTTTTATTAAATGAGTGCCTATATTGAACATCATGATGCAACAGTTTTTTCAGATGCTGTTTTTAAATTTTTTATGGAATGTCCTTTGCGGTGGACAGTTTTCTTTTTTTTCTTTGTTTTTTGTATAAAGTTTTGAAACTCATACCTGGGTCTGAGGAGGTTAGGCAAAACAAAATCTTGAATTGACAAAAAAAAAAAAAAAATATCTTGAATTAAGCAAAAAAAAAAATCTGCCAGTGGAACAAGTGAAAATTATCTTGGTAAGATTTCTTCAAATCAGATTTTCCAGATCTATTGTCTATAAATCAGTTCTTATATCGCACTGAAAAGTTCCTCTTTAAGTGATTCTGTCTTACTTTAAGTCTGATGAGATGTTTGGACTAGAAATGAGAAAGATACACTTGGTAAGATTTTGATTTTTTTCCAGTGTAAAGTTTGAATTTGAACCTCCAGGTGCTACAAAACTGTCTTTATATTAATTTGGGGCAAAAACCGTGTGGATTTCTACAACCTGTTTTAATTCCTGCTTAATTTGTTACGTTTTATAACTCGTTCCATCTCCACATTTGCTCATATCAGGTCCAGACTTCAGACGAACATTTCTCCAGTTTTTCTCCATAATTGTTTGTCAGCAGCAGCGGTTGTAGTCCAGACTGAAATATGTCCAAACTTGGAACCCATTATCTCAGATGTTCAGTTGTTGGTTGAACGGGACAGAGCAGCACGGCCAACAACCTGGAGGGGGCGGGGCCTGAAGTGGCTCATGTGCATTTAAAGGGCCAGCGCTCCAAACCACCTTTCTGGTGTCATTACTCAGAAATAGGGTTGAAGATGGAGTTGAATGAATGAAGAATTCAGACCCAAGCAGAGCATTTACAGTTTATGGAGACCACAGGGAAATGTGGGAAAATGAAGAATTCCATTTAAGGAGCATTATTTGGTATTTCTGAGGACATTTAAACCCTTTATTGGGTAAAGGATTATTTTAGTAATTTCTGCAACAGTTCCAGTGAGGACAGTGAGTCTTCATTCTCAGGTCCAACGTGGTCTCCAGGGTCTGTCAGGTCCGATGTGGTCTCCAGGGTGTGTCAGGTCCAATGTGGTCTCCAGGGTCCTGTCAGGTCCAATGTGGTCTCCAGGGTCTGTCTGGGTCCACCTGCTGTGTTCAGTTCCATGCAGTAATGGAACTAATGTAAGGAATGATGTTCAAAGGGATCATGTGGATGAGGACATGGGTCTGGACCAGCACGCATGGGGGTCTAATGTTCTAAAATACATATTCTTTGCACAACACTGTTAATTTCCCTTCAGCAAAAACAGCGAGAATGCACAAATGAATCTCTTCTTCGTTGTTTTCAGCCGCCGTAGGTTTTCAGGTGGTTGCACAGCTACAGCCTCACCACTAGATATCACTGAACATCCCAGTCTGCGGTTCTCCACCCCCCAGACACTGCTTCAAACCAGTGAAAACACCTGTGGCTGCTGTAAACCTAATGGGCCACATGAAACAGCTCATTTTCTGGGTTTATGGCTGATAACAATTATTCAGAGTTTTATCTGTCATTAGTCAATTAGCTCCTATAAAACACCAGAGGCAGTCCTCCTGCAGCAGATCCACTGGGAATCCCCTTCACCTTCCCTCAGTCAGCCTCAGTCTGTCGGTCATACAGGGTTTGTCTGATCATGCACAGACTTATGGGGGCGGGGGGATAAACCTAAAGGCCTCCTGCAGAGTGTGAGTAACTGTGACGGGGGGAAAACACCAACCTGATGGTCACACTGGAAACAAATCTAAATCTTACCAAGTGTATTTTTCTCATTTCTAGTCCAAATATCTCATCACACTTAAAATAAGACAGAATCACCTAAAGAGGAACTGTTCAGTGAGATATAAGAACTGATTTATAGACAACAGATTTGGAAAATCTGATTTCAAGAACTCTTACCAAGATAATTTTCACATCGTTCATTGGAAGTTTATTTTTGCTTGAATTAAGCAAACAATAAAATAAATCTTGAATTAAGAAAAAAATATTGAATTGAGGCAAAACAAAATCTTCAGTTAAGAAAAAAATATTGAATTGAGCAAAACAAAATCTTCAGTTAAGAAAAAAATATTGAATTGAGGCAAAACAAAATCTTCAGTTAAGCAAAAAAATAAAAACCTGAGTTAAGCAAAACAAAAAATTGAATTAAGCAAAAAAAATGTTGAATTAAGAAAAAAAATCTTGACTTAAGCAAAAAACTAGAATTAAGAAAAAAAAAAATCTTGAATTAAGCATAAAATTCTTGAATTCAGCAAAAATATCTTGAATTATGCAACAAAACAAAATCTTAAATTAAGCCAAAAAAAATTCTTGAATTAAGCAAAAAAAAAATCTTGAATTAAGCAAAAAAAAATCTTGAATTAAGCAAAAAAAAAAAAAAAAAAAAAAATTTGAATTAAGCAAAAAAATAATAATTCTTGAACTAAGCAAAACAAAATCTTGAATTAAGCCAAAAAAAAAAAATAAATAAAAAAAATCTTGAATTAAGCAAAAAAAAAGAAAAATCTTGAATTAAGCAAAAAAAAAAAAAAAAAAAAAAAAATTGAATTAAGCAAAAAAAAAAAAATCTTGAATTTACCAAAAAAAAAAAAAAAAAAAAGAAAATCTGCCAATGGACCAAGTGAAAATTATGTTGGTAAGATTTCTTGAAATCAGATTTTCCAGATCTATTGTCTATAAATCAGTTCTTATATCTCTCTGAAAAGTTCCTCTTTAGGTGATTCTGTCTTATTTAAGTGTGATGAGATATTACTAGACTAGAAATAAGAAAATAACTTGGTAGATTTAGATTTTTTTGCAGTGCACAGATGCAGCACATAGTTACTTTTATGTCTTTTCCTGTTTTAGAAATCAGAACCGTGTGAAATTCCTTAAATATATCATTCCAGCTGCATGTGTTTGTGCTACAAATATGTGAATCGTATTGCACTTAAAGATATTTTTATCTGCTGTTAAATCATTACACTATCCCTCTAATCCTCCTGCAGGGATTTACACTTTGGCTGTGGTATTTATATTGGAAAAGATCCAACACAGGCTTTACATCCCATACTGATACATTTACACTGAGGAGCTGTTAGCTGATACACTGCACTAAGAGGCAGCAGGACTGGAAGTACTACTGAGGACACGGAGCTTCAGGGTTTGGTGGTGTTCCTCTGAATATCTCAATTTATACTCATAATTTACTATAGAGGATTTAAAATGTTATTATCCTTGAATTTTCTAAATAGGGGATTGAAGGCATTGATTCACCAGTGGAACCCATGTAATTTGAAAACTGACAGTCATTGAGATACTGGTATAAAATTCAGTTTATGGTATATTTTGCTGAAAAATCACTTTTGTTCAGTTTTGTCCAAATAAAATAATTGATCCTACTATAATGGACGTCCTGTGTCCGGTGCGTTGTTTGTCTGACGTGCGTCCCGATGTTGCAGCGCGGGAGGGGTGTACGGGTGCAATGCTGCTGTTGCACCACGGGAGGGCACTATCATACAATGGCACCACGGGTACAATGCCGCTAGTAAAAAATAATACACTCAAACATCTCATGTGGTTTCAAAAGCCAGGAGGAAAGATGGGTTTTAAGAAGGGATTTAAAAACAGACAGAGGAGGCCTGTCTGATCTGGAGAGGCGGATCGATCCAGATTTTTATTTAGAAATATTGACAAGATTTCAGCATACACTGAAATTACATTTTGGTCATGTCACAAGTAGGTGACCAATGACCAATCTTTCCATTCTCATTTCCAATGATTCAATTTAAAAGAAAAAAACAAAGCCCAAATTTCTGCTTTCCTGGGTCTCAGGAGGTTAAACACCTTTTAATAAAACTCATTTAAAAAAAAAATCCTAAATGCATTTCAACTTTAGCCTATTTTGAATAATAAAATCAATCTAAAAAAAAAAACAAAAATCTAGCTTTTTTTTCATAATTCGTGCATGAAAGGGTTAATTCAAGATTTTTTTTTTTTTTTTTTGCTTAATTCAAGATTTTTTACTTCATTCAAGATTATTTTACTTAATTCACAACAATTTTTTTTTGCTTAATTCAAGATTTTTTTTTTGCTTAATTCAAGTTTGTCACAACTGTGTAAAGAAGACAGATTGAAGGTTATATTTTTGTTTGAAACGTCCTTTTAAGATAAGAGCTTTAGTGATTATAAGGCAATTCATCAGATATTTGATTGTGTCCCAGTCAGTTATTTGTTATCATTCTGCATTCTTAACACGCTGTGAAATCGAAAATCACTTTTTGTTCAGTTTTGTCCAAATAAAAATAATTGAATCCTACTATAATGGACGTTCTGTGTCCGGTGCGTGTTTGTCCGACGTGCGTCCCGATGTTGCAGCGCGGGAGGGTGTACGGGTGCAATGTTGCTGTTGCACCACGGGAGGGCGCTATCATACAATGGTACCACGGGGTACAATGCCGCTAGTAAAAATAATAAAGTCAAACATCTCATGTGGTTTCAAAAGCCAAGGAGGAAAGATGGGTTTTAAGAAGGGATTTAAAAACAGACAGAGGAGGCCTGTCTGATCTGGAGAGGCGGATCGATCCAGATTTTTATTAGAATATTGACAAGATTTCAGCATACACTGAAATTACATTTGGTCATGTCACAAGTATGTGACCAATGACCAATCTTTCCATTCTCATTTCCAATGATTCAATTTAAAAAAGAAAAAAACAAAGCCCAAATTTCTGCTTTCCTGGGTCTCAGGAGGTTAAACACCTTTTAATAAACCACATTTTAAAAAAAAAATCCTAAATGCATTTCAACTTTAAGCCTAATTTTGAATAATAAAATCAATCTAAAAAAAACAAAAATCTAGCTTTTTTTTCATAATTCGTGCATGAAAGGGTTAATTCAAGATTTTTTTTTTTTTTTTTTTTTTTGCTTAATTCAAGATTTTTTACTTCATTCAAGATTATTTTACTTAATTCACAACAATTTTTTTGCTTAATTCAAGATTATTTTTTTGCTTAATTCAAGTTTGTCACAACTGTGTAAAGAAGACAGATTGAAGGTTATTTTTGGTTTGAAACGTCCTTTTAAGATAAGAGCTTTAGTGATTATAAGGCAATTCATCAGATATTTGATTGTGTCCCAGTCAGTTATTTGTTATCATTCTGCATTCTTAACACGCTGTGAAATCGAAATCACTTTTTGTTCAGTTTTGTCCAAATAAAATAATTGAATCCTACTATAATGGACGTTCTGTGTCCGGTGCGTGTTTGTCCGACGTGCGTCCCGATGTTGCAGCGCGGGAGGGTGTACGGGTGCAATGTTGCTGTTGCACCACGGGAGGGCGCTATCATACAATGGTACCACGGGTACAATGCCACTAGTAAAATAATACACTCAAACATCTCATGTGGTTTCAAAAGCCAAGGAGGAAAGATGGGTTTTAAGAAGGGATTTAAAAACAGACAGAGGAGGCCTGTCTGATCTGGAGAGGCGGATCGATCCAGATTTTTATTTAGAAATATTGACAAGATTTCAGCATACACTGAAATTACATTTTGGTCATGTCACAAGTATGTGACCAATGACCAATCTTTCCATTCTCATTTCCAATGATTCAATTTAAAAAAGAAAAAAACAAAGCCCAAATTTCTGCTTTCCTGGGTCTCAGGAGGTTAAACACCTTTTTAATAAAACCACATTTTTAAAAAAAATCCTAAATGCATTTCAACTTTAGCCTAATTTTGAATAAAATCAATCTAAAAAACAAAAATCTAGCTTTTTTTTTTCATAATTCGTGCATGAAAGGGTTAATTCAAGATTCTTTTTTTTTTTTTTTTTTTTTTGCTTAATTCAAGATTTTTACTTCATTCAAGATTATTTTACTTAATTCACAACAATTTTTTTTGCTTAATTCAAGATTATTTTTTGCTTAATTCAAGTTTGTCACAACTGTGTAAAGAAGACAGATTGAAGGTTATATTTTGTTTGAAACGTCCTTTTAAGATAAGAGCTTTAGTGATTATAAGGCAATTCATCAGATATTTGATTGTGTCCCAGTCAGTTATTTGTTATCATTCTGCATTCTTAACACGCTGTGAAATCGAAATCACTTTTTGTTCAGTTTTGTCCAAATAAAATAATTGAATCCTACTATAATGGACGTTCTGTGTCCGGTGCGTGTTTGTCCGACGTGCGTCCCGATGTTGCAGCGCGGGAGGGAGTACGGGTGCAATGTTGCTGTTGCACCACGGGAGGGCTATCATACAATGGCACCACGGGTACAATGCCGCTAGTAAAAAATAATACACTCAACATCTCTGTGGTTTCAAAAGCCAAGGAGGAAAGATGGGTTTTAAGAGGGGATTTAAAACAGACAGAGGAGGCCTGTCTGATCTGAGAGGCGGATCGATCCAGATTTTTATTTAGAAATATTGACAGATTTCAGCATACACTGAAATTACATTTTGGTCATGTCACAAGTATGTGACCAATGACCAATCTTTCCATTCTCATTTCCAATGATTCAATTTAAAAAAGAAAAAAACAAAGCCCAAATTTCTGCTTTCCTGGGTCTCAGGAGGTTAAACACCTTTTTAATAAAACCACATTTAAAAAAAAATCCTAAATGCATTTCAACTTTAGCCTAATTTTGAATAATAAAATCAATCTAAAAAAAAAAAAATCTAGCTTTTTTTTTTCATAATTCGTGCATGAAAGGTTAATTCAAGATTTTTTTTTTTTTTTTTTTTTTTTTTGCTTAATTCAAGATTTTTTTACTTCATTCAAGATTATTTTACTTAATTCACAACAATTTTTTTTGCTTAATTCAATTATTTTTTTGCTTAATTCAAGTTTGTCACAACTGTGTAAGAAGACAGATTGAAGGTTATATTTTGTTTTGAAACGTCCTTTTAAGATAAGAGCTTTAGTGATTATAAGGCAATTCATCAGATATTTGATTGTGTCCCAGTCAGTTATTTGTTATCATTCTGCATTCTTAACACGCTGTGAAATCGAAATCACTTTTTGTTCAGTTTTGTCCAAATAAAATAATTGAATCCTACTATAATGGACGTTCTGTGTCCGGTGCGTGTTTGTCCGACGTGCGTCCCGATGTTGCAGCGCGGGAGGGTGTACGGGTGCAATGTTGCTGTTGCACCACGGGAGGGCGCTATCATACAATGGTACCACGGGTACAATGCCGCTAGTAAAAAATAATAAAGTCAAACATCTCATGTGGTTTCAAAGCCAAGGAGGAAAGATGGGTTTTTAAGAAGGGATTTAAAAACAGACAGAGGAGGCCTGTCTGATCTGGAGAGGCGGATCGATCCAAAGTTTAGGAGCTCTTATGGGAATCGAATAAAGTCTTCAACAATCAAACCAAAAAAAAGCCTTTACTGTAGGTGTTGGTGGTGTAGGTGTGATCTCAGTGTGAGTGTGGGTCCTTTCAGCGGGGTCAGAGGGGAGGCGACACCTGACCGGCCAACAAAGCACCTCCTCGCTTCCGTTCCATCAGGCGTCTTTCGACAGGAGACTCTGAGTTTCCTGTTAATTCCTCTTCCAGAAAAGAAAGCGCCGCCGTCTGAAGTGTCGGGTATTTTACCGAGCTGTGTGTTTGATAAACACAGAGGGATCCACCGACCTGTTTGATCCGTTCAACATGTTCTCATCAGAGGTGTTAATGAATTTACCACCAACACCTCCAGGATTCAACAGTGTAAAAGTATTCCCAGTAGAAATGATTTAAAGCCGCATGAAAAAGTTAAGTCATTCAGGGCAGATCGACCTGTGAGTAACAGTGTTTTTTTTCTGCCTGACCTCAGCAGAAGAGGAACAATACTGGTTTATGTTTGAAAGGTTTAAAGCAGTGGTCTGTACGTTTCTTCTGCAGTCCTGCTATTGTAAGAATAATTGCACTTAAAGTAAAAAAAAAACAAAAAAAAACCTCATATATAACATGCCAGCCAGCCAGCATCATCTTCCTAAAATAATGGCCTATGTCATTTTTGGCCCTTTTTTTGCCTAAATGATCAAATCTGTTCCTGATTAAGCTTTTTGTGTTATTGAAAATATTATTTAAAAAAATCACTTAAGCAATTCTTTTAAGAATGTGACATTATGTAACCCTTATCATGATCTTTTCCTGACCATAACTAACATTTTGGGTGTCTAAACAGAACCAAATTTAAGCCAAATTAAAATTTTACTTATTTGTTTTAGTTGCGTTTATTTGTGTGTTTATGGTAGATTTTTATATGATGTACAGATTGGACAGCCCTTTTAAAACTCTTGTTACAATGACAATAAAGATATTCTGTTCTATTCTTTTCTACTACTATTTTATTCTATGCTGTTTTATTACACTCTATGCTATTTTATTCTGTTCTCTTCTATTTTTTTATTTCTATTCTATTCATCAACTCAACTGTACTCTGTTTGATTCTATTATATTCTATTCAACTGTATTCTATTCTATTCTACTCAATTCTATTCTACTACTCGATTCTATTCTATTCTATCCTGTTCTGTTCTATTCAACTCAACTGTACTCTGTTTGATTCTATTCTATTCAACTGTATTCTATTCTATTCTATTCAACTCAACTGTACTCTTTTTGATTCTATTCTATTCTATTCTGTGCTATTTTATTGCACTCTATGCTATTTTATTTTATTCTATTCTATTTTGTTCTACTCTATTTTATTCTATTCTCTGCTATTTTATTCTATTCTATTCTGTTCTGTTCCATTCTATTCAACTCAACTGTACTCTATTTGATTCTATTCTATTCTATTCTATTCTGATCAGCTCAACTATACTCTATTAGATTCTATTCTATTCTACTCTGATCAACTCAGCTGTACTCTATTTGATTCTATTCTATTCTATTCTATTCAACTCAACTGTACTCTGTTTGATTCTATTCTATTCAACTGTATTCTATTCTATTCTATTCAACTCAACTGTACTCTGTTTGATTCTATTCTATTCAACTGTACTCTATTCTATTCTATTCTATTCTACTCAACTGTATTCTATTTGATTCTATTCTATTCAACTCTATTCTATTCAACTCTGTTCTATTCTATTCAACTCAACTGTACTCTATTTGATTCTATTCTATTCTATTCAACTCTATTCTATTCTATTCTATTCTATTCAACTCAACTGTACTCTATTTGATTCTATTCTATTCAACTCAACTGTACTCTGTTCTATTCTATCTATTCTATTCTATTCTATTCTATTCTATTCTATTCTATTCTAAGCCATTTTGTCCTTAAACTGCATACATTTATCATCTTAGGAGTGTTTTATCATTGGCATATTCTGTGGTTTAGGTCTAAGGACGTTCTATTTTTTTTCCGTAGTGTAATAAACGTAAACCCACGACTGCAAACGGACCTTTTTTACTGTTAAATAACCAGTAATCCTTCATTCTCTTGGGATCATCATAATAGTTCTGTACAAACACATGCATCAGAGTAGGACTGAACTAAACATGATCAGTTTAAAGGTTGAAGACGTGGACTGGGACTAGAGGAGGACCTGTAGGACCTGTAGGACCTGTAGGACCTGTAGGAGCTGTAGCGTTAGCAGGGGTGTATCAGACTTGAAAGAGGAAATGTTGCCCAGCTGCCTGACACACTGCTGCAGTATTTACAGTGAAAAGCAGGAGGCTGGCAGAGGAGCGTGTTCTTATTTATCTTGGCTCGGGGCTTATCACAGGAGATTGGGACTGTTATGAGAAACATTTTTGTGGGTGGCCTCTCCTGTTTGTGGTTTGGATGGAAGGCCTGGGGGGGGGGGGGGTTTGATTGTAGTTGAACAGAACAGAGGCGTCCCTGCCTATCTTCAAGAAGCTCCTGCAGACCCAGCTCTTCTCAGAAGGAACGGTTACACAAATACCTAACTGCACCTTATTGCACTGCCTCTTTGCACTTCACTCTGCTGTTGCACTGTACTTCAGCGTCTACTGTGTAGAGGCTAGGTTAGGTTGTAAATATGTGCTATTATTTTATGTAGGTATTTTAAGTTTAATTTTAGACGTATATTTTACTGATTTTAAATTAGCCTTAGTTTTAGTCGTTTTTAATGTATTCATTTATTTATTATTATTTTATTCATGGCAAATACGGGTCCTCAGAAACCAGTTTCGTTCTCTTCTTTGTGATGGAATGGCAAATAAACTCCTTTGAATCCTTTGAATCCTTCCGAGAGCACCTCCTGTCCTAGCACTTTCAAACATTCCATTTTAAATATATTATTATGGTTTCTAATCCAACAGAGTGGAAGTGCTGCTGGGTCTTCTTCTTGGTGATGGTCCACAGGTGCTCTTTGGAAACTTGTGGTGTGTCTGGTTATTTAGAGTCAAAAAAAAAATAAAAATAAAAAATCCACATTAGCATGCTAGATTTAAAAAAATGCAGCCAACGCGTTGACTGTATTTTAAAGATTGCCATGAACTAATAAAGGCATTCTATTTTTATACAAATGCTACCGCGCGCCTTGGGAATATTTTTTGAAATCTAGCATGCTAATGCGGATTGTTTTTTGTTTGTTTTTTTTTACTCTATATTATTATGGTTATTCTGTTGTTTTACTTGGTATTTTTATTTCACTGTTTTAATTGTACAGCTGTTTTAGTCTTCAATCTATTCTTGTAGTTTTAGTTGATAACACTGGTCAACAACAAATTTATTGTTTAAGTTTTTGAGCTGATTTAGGATAATTTTGGTGTGCTGAATCCAAAAATCACATTCATTTTGCTCAATTAGGTCAACTTTCTGAACTATGCTACATATTGGCTTTTTAACATTTTTGCTTACATTTATGGGCATTTTCACATCATATGATACAAAATTCTTTCATATTTCTTGCAATAAACAAGTTCTGAAGATTTTACTTTTGCCAATTTATGCTTAATGTTTTTTTTTATATTACAGGTGAATGAAATGGCTTCGACTAGAAGATCTTGCAAAAATAAGCCTGACGTATTCTGCTACATCTGCGGTGAATACACCATTGTACCTAACAGGAATCAAGTCACAAGTTTCATAAGTGTGCTTACCAATCTTATTTTGGTATTAAACTTGGTGACCAAGATAAAGTTTGGGCACAGATATTGAGAAGATCAAATTTTTCAAAATCAAATTAGCAAAAAAACCTGACCTGATTGAGAAAAAACGATGTCATTTTTGGATTCAGCGGTGCAAAATGGTCCTAATTCAGTTGAAAAAACCTAGACAACTTGGAAAAACATTTTTTTGTAACCCAGTGTAATTTTTGCTTTTTAATCTTCTGTACGACACTGTTTTTAATTGTACAGCAGCTTTATGTCTTTAATCTATTCTTGTATTTTATTTTATTTTTTATTATTTATTTATTTATTTTTGGTTTTCCTCTGTAAGTCACTTTGGAAAAAAGCGTCTGCCAAATGCATAAATGTAAATGTAGTTGGGTGCTCTCATGAAACTGGGTACACTTTGGTATCTGGCACTTTTCCATCTTTTTAGACCCAATAATAAAGTAAAATTCAGACATATTTCCCCCCAGGATGGACTTAATGATGACCTCAAATAAATGCAAAAAAATTATACTCTTGCTCTGAGCCATCCCATAATTATGAGTTTTTAATCAAAGGGGCCAAAAAGGACCCAAATATGGACATTAAATCTCCTTAGGTGTCAGTACATTAGATGTGTAAACATGTGTGTAAATGCTCTTCTATATAGACTCTAAATAAAGACACTGTGTTAAATGTGTCGATCCTAGTGGTTTTTCTAATCCACACGTGGGTTTGTCGTCAATCTCAGTCTCATTCCAGGTTTGGTGTGGAACAAGGTTATTTTTGTTAATGAAAACTAATGAAATGACGAAAACTAGAATTGAAAAAACGTTTTTGGTAACTGAAATAAATAAAAACTATAATTAAAAGAAAAAAACATAACTGAAACTGTGTTGTGCGTTTACAAAACTAACTAAAACGGATAAAAATTATGGAAAAAATTCCCTTTGTTTTCATCTTTGTCAATGTCAGATTGATTTGAAATCGGTTTATTTCGCTTTAGCTATTTTAGCTAGCAGCACCATATGATATTTAACGGTGCGTCACTTGTGTTCACTTGTGGTTTCCAGTCGTCTTCTGGTCCCCACTCTACCTGGAAACATGGAGACTAAAGTTGGGAGAAAGCAGCAGAGTCCTGTCTGGGATTTATTTGAATACGACGACAGAGAAGAAGAGAAAAGATACGACAAAACTAAAACTAATACTAAAACTAAACATTTAGAAAAAAAAAAAGAAAACTAATAAAAACTAACAAACCTGCTCTAAAAACTAATTAAAATTAACTGAATTTGAGAAAAAAAAAAGTCAGAACTAAATAAAACTAAACTAGAATAAAAATCCAAAACTATTAGAACCTTGGTGTGGAACCCATCGTGTCCATGCGTTACATGCAGAACCTACCCATTTAAACACAAATAAATTGCGAATGATTTCGTAACAGCGGTCATTTTTGTGAAACAGTCTGCCTTGTGTAATTAGTTCACTTCCCAAAATGCACCTGTGAGAGAATAAAGAGATATTTAAAAAAAAAAAAAAATAGTATTGCCTAATTTCGTGTCCTTTTGACGGTGTTACATGCGGATTTTTGTATTAACTATAATGTAAAATAATATAAAAATGGGTTTTATCTTAAAAATAGTTTCTCTTTTATCTCAGTAAATATTTATTTTTCAAACAGACCCAAAGTGCTTCCAAACTTGCTTCATAACATTCGTCTACATCTGGTTTGAACTTTTAGCCCCTCTGTCCTGTTTTAGGACCAGTTTCATCTTTGTGTTCGTGTGGATGGTGTTGTCCTTCTGCACACTCAGTCGATACTCCCTCAACTCATCTCCGACATCTCAGCTCTTGGTGAAGTTATGAAAAGAATGAAAGAAAAGCAGAGGAGAATGTGTTGGTCAGTGGAGAAGCAGACATTAAATGTAAAGTTATAAATAAAACAGGAAAACGCTGGCAGCTTGTTCCTTCACGTACATTAACCCAGAAAGACCCAGTTCTACTTTAATGTCAGCTCCCAAATGAACTGTTCTCTCTGTTTAACTTTTAAGTAATTTACTAGCCCCAATCCATGTATTATTCCTTCTTTTCATATTCAACTGAGAATCCACAAACAGAAAACAAAAAAAAAAAAGATTTGTTATTTCATTATTCACATACAGGGTGGGGAAGCAAAATGTACAATATTTTGAGGCAGGGATTGAAAGACAGTGTATGACCAATTAGTTTATTGAAAGTCATGAGAATTTATTTGCCACAAGAAAATGTCCATAATAGAAAATGTTTTTATTCTATGTGTCCTCCTTCTTTCTCAATAACTGCCTTCAGACGCTTCCTGAAACTTGCGCAAGTGTTCCTCAAATATTCGGTGACAACTTCTCCCATTCTTCTTTAATAGTATCTTTTGATTTTGCGATAAATCTGTCATTTCTGTGGTTCAGAACCGTATCGACAGTGAAGATCTTCTCATTTGAAAAGATTGTTACAATGGAGGACTTTTTCTTGAACCATGTAATAATTTTCTTGCACCTTTCCAATCTCTTTTCCTTCATAGCTGTTGTCAACAAGTGTTTTGGTGTTCTTGTATAAGATTTTAACTTCAAATCATATTTAACTGCATTTCTAATGGTCTTGTTTTCTACCTCAAGTTCAATTGCCATTTTTCTCATGGATTTGGTTGGATCCTTTGAGAGGTTTAACAAAAGCTTTGGTACGTTTTTTGTTGCTTCCTCCACTTCCAGACTTTCTCGTAAAGTTTTGCTCATAGTCATTCTCTTCTTTCCATTCTAAACAGTCTTTATGGACACTCCAACTATTTTTGAAATCTCCTTTGGTGTGACGAGTGCATTCAGCAAATCACACACTCTTTGACGTTTGCTTTCCTGATTACTCATGTGGGCAAAAGTTTCTGAAAAGGTATGGATAATAGTGTTAGGTATGATTATGACATCAATATGTTTGGTTTCAAAACAATTGACGTAGTGCCTGCTGAGAAAAAACAACTAAATGTTCATTGTAAATTTTGCTTCCCCACCCTGTACAAATCAAAATACTAGTTGTTTTTCATTCTTTCGATTATACGCACAAATTGAAAATTGAAAATAAACAAATGGACCAAATGTGGGGTTTCATGTTGACATTTTTAATATCTGATTTGGTCTGACCCGAAGTTCCTGACTTCTTCATGTGTTACGTGAAGTGTCTTCTACTTAGATTGTCTACCATGGACCCACTGTATCAGACCAGTGGTTCTCAACCTTTTTTCAGTGATGTACCCCCTGTGAAATACTTTTTCAGCCAAGTACCCCCTAACCAGTGCAAAGCATTTTTGGTTGGAAAAAATGACTTAAAACAGAGTGCTGTGCCATCAGTGTCTGATTTATTAAACTTTGGAACTCCATTCGTAGAGGTCTGTCTTGAACTACTTGGAAATAAAAAAAATATAACTAAAAAAAAAGAAAGAATTAACTTAATTATAAATAAAGATGTGTGCACATAAAAATAATTATCAGCATAAAGTGTCCTCCTTTGGGATCGCAGTAAAGATCTATTCGCAAAAAGAATTACGCTTCAACCACGACTCTATTGTTTGAGTTTTCAAGTGATTGACAGGTGATACTAGGCGGCATATGACAGGTCGGGTCGAACCATTCTGGTATGGGGGAGACTCTAGGTTTTTAGGATGATGAAATTGAATAGCCTACTGAATATAAAATTTTATGAACTTACATATTTTCCTGAAATATTTAACCCTTTCATGCATAGTGGTCACTCCAGTGGACATCTGTTCTCCAGCTGTTCTCTTGTACAGGGGTTGGACAAAATAATGGAAACACCTTCACCTCAAGATGATAATGCCCCAATCCATACAGCTAGAATTGTTAAAGAATGGCATGAGGAACATTCTAATGAAGTTGAGCGTCTCGTATGGCCGGCACAGTCCCCAGACCTCAACATTATTGAGCATTTATGGTCAGTTTTAGAGATTCAAGTAAGACGTCGATTTCCACCGCCATCGTCTCTAAAAGAGTTGGAGGGTATTCTAACTGAAGAATGGCTTAAAATTCCTTTGGAAACAATTCACAAGTTGTATGAATCAATACCTCGGAGAATTGAGGCTGTAATTGCCGCAAAAGGCGGACCTACACCATATTAAATTATATTTTGTTGATTTTTTTAAGGTGTTTCCATTATTTTGTCCAACCCCTGTATATTCATGGGTTTTGTTGTTTTAGTTCCATATCAGCCAACACATTAGACGCTTATGCACCATCTCAGACACTGTAATTCATATCATTACCGTAACTTTGCTGTTCTTGATAAACCTGATCTGCAGTAACATATTTTAGTGTAAATCGATTGCTAGTTGTTATTTGACTGTAATTAGCAAACTTTTTTTTTTTTTTTTTTTTTTTTTTGCACATCCTCCTGAGACCCAGCAATGCATTTTGTCCTCTGTAGGGGACAAAAGTTTGACAGTTTTAGTTTAAAAATGCTGTGTATTGCAAAGGACATTCCATTAAAAATCAATCAATAAATAAAAATAATTTTAAAAATATCTGAAAAAACTGTTGCATTTTGCAGTTTCCAATCAAGACAATGTTTTAATGTAAAAACCTAAAACTGTCAATTTCCAGGGTCTCAGGAGGGTTTTATCTCCATGAAATGAGTAATAGCTAATAATAATATAATAATAATAATAATAATAATAATAATATAATTTTTATAGCACCTTTCATACAGAAATTGTAGCCCAAAGTGCTTCACATTGATTAAAAAAAATACAATATTAAAATACATTAAGATTTGATTAGAAATACAATAAAATAAAAATATAAAAACAGCGCACATTAAAATATTTGATTATGCATAGAATTTTTGAAGTGCAAGAAATAAGATGAAATTTGAGAGAAATACAATAAAATAAAAATAAAAATAAAAGCAGCACATTAAAATATTTGATTATGCATAGAATTTTTGAAGTGCAAGAAATGAGATGAAATTTGAAATACAATAAAATAAAAAAATAAAAACAAAACAGAACAATAGCTAATATTAGAGTATTATAAAATGTGAGAAAACAGTAGCAATTTCGCAATTAGCGGCATTAAAAGTGTTTTTATTTCATAGTTTTCACACAGTATATCACTTCTGATGATGAATTTTAAATAAATGTTTCTTTGGTTCAAAACTTAAATGCATGGTGTCCAGCTGAGTGGACATTTTTGTAACTCCACAAAAATAGGTTCATAAAGAAAAAAAAAAAAAATCAATTGCATTGTTTTTTTCATGCTTAAAGAGGAACAAAAACACTCAGGAAAAAATATTGACTAAGGTTCTCATAATTCATGCATGAAAGGGTTAATTCATTTAATAATTATTTTTGAAGGATTTTTGTATGGATGCTACTTTTTAAATATATTTTAAAATCTCACATACCCCCTAGAGTGCCTTCACGTACCCCCATTTGAGAACCACTATTAGACAAAACAACAATACCTGGAAGATCCTGTCGATTCCTTCAGAGTAACATGTTTGCTGCCTCTGAATAACACCAAATTTTCCATTATCACAGAATGCATTAGACAGAATATACTCGCAAACCCACGATTGTCCAGAACAACCACCAAGAAGTCAGAAATTCCAGGTCAGACCAAATCAGATATCAAAAATATCAACATGAAACCCCATATTTGGTCCATTTGCTTATTTCCAATTTTTAATTTGTGCGTACAATTGAAAGAATGAAAAACAACTTGTTTTTTGATTTGTACATGAATAATGAAATAATGAGTCTTTTTTTTGTTTGTTTTCTGATTGTGGATTCTCAACTGAATATGAAAAGAACGAATGATACACAGATTAGCCCCAGTTCTAAAGATGACAAATTGTAATTTACACCAATTATTGTCATGTATTTAATAGGATTAGTGGATCAACAGTTTAGATCAGTAGATGGTTTTGGTCAGCAGTGGATGTTTGGGTCTATATGGGTTAATCTCAAGTGGGTCGGATCATTAAAATACTATCATAATAACCTACAAATACAACTCCAAATATTTATAACTAAAATGTTTGACACTTCTGCTGTACATGATGAAAACAGGAATAAGAGAAGTGATTTAAGGGAGTTTGAGATTACAGAAACTGTTGATAAACTGCATTTTCACACACATCCATGTCTGGTGTTTACGGAGAATGGTCTGAAAAAGAGAAAATATCCAGTGACCAGAGGTTCTGTGGGTAAAAATGCTCTGTTTGTGCTAGACTGGCCAGACTATATCTGAACTCACAACATGTTGAACACTGACGAAGATGGGTAAAACAGCATATACAACAAATGGCCACTTTATTAGGTACACAGGGTTCCCATGGGTGGGGTCTTAAAAAGTGAAATAGCATTCAATTCTGTCTTATTAGTCTTAAAAAGTCTTAAATTTAACTTGTACAAACCTGTAGGAACCCTGGGTACTCAACTGAATATGAAAAACGAATGATACACAGATTAGCCCCAGTTCTAAAGATGACAATATAATTTACACCAATTATTGACATGTATTGAATAGGATTAGTGGATCAACAGTTTAGATCAGAGATGGTTTTGGTCAGCAGTGGATGTTTGGGTCTATATGGGTTAATCTCAAGTGGGTCGGATCAGTAAAATACTATCATAATAACCGATAAATTCTCGCAACCCCAAATTTTTTATATATAAAATGAGTTTGACACTTCTGCTGTACATGATGAAAACAGGAATAAGAGAAGTGATTTAAGGGAGTTTGAGAATTACAGAAACTGTTGATAAACTGCATTTTCACAACATCCATGTCTGGTGTTTACGGAGAATGGTCTGAAAAAGAGAAAATATCCAGTGACCAGAGGTTCTATGGGTAAAAATGCTCTGTTTGTGCTAGACTGGCCAGACTATATCTGAACTCACAACATGTTGAACACTGACGAAGATGGGTTAAAACAGCATATGCAACAAATGGCCACTTTATTAGGTACACAGGGTTCCCATGGGTGGGGTCTTAAAAAGTGAAATAAGCATTCAATTCTGTCTTATTAGTCTTAAAAAGTCTTAAATTTAACTTGTACAAACCTGTAGGAACCCTGGGTACTCAACTGAATATGAAAAGAACGAATGATACACAGATTAGCCCCAGTTCTAAAGATGACAAATTGTAATTTACACCAATTATTGACATGTATTGAATAGGATTAGTGGATCAACAGTTTAGATCAGTATATGGTTTTGGTCAGCAGTGGATGTTTGGGTCTATGGGTTAATCTCAAGTGGGTCGGATCATTAAAATACTATCATAATAACCTACAAATACAACTCCAAATATTTATAACTAAAATGTTTGACACTTCTGCTGTACATGATGAAAACAGGAATAAGAGAAGTGGTTTAAGGGAGTTTGATATTACAGAAACTGTTGATAAACTGCATTTTCACACACATCCATGTCTGGTGTTTACGGAGAATGGTCTGAAAAAGAGAAAATATCCAGTGACCAGAGGTTCTGTGGGTAAAAATGCTCTGTTTGTGGTAGACTGGCCAGACTATATCTGAACTCACAACATGTTGAACACTGACGAAGATGGGTTAAAACAGCATATACAACAAATGGCCACTTTATTAGGTACACAGGGTTCCCATGGGCGGGGTCTTAAAAAGTGAAATAGGCATTCAATTCTGTCTTATTAGTCTTAAAAAGTCTTAAATTTAACTTGTACAAACCTGTAGGAACCCTGGGTACTCAACTGAATATGAAAAGAACGAATGATACACAGATTAGCCCCAGCCCCAAAGATGACAAACTATATTTTACACCAATTATTGACATGTATTGAATAGGATTAGTGGATCAACAGGTATTAAACATTTTTACATCAGTAGATGGTTTTGGTTGCCGGTGGTTGTTTGGGTCTCTATGGGTTAATAAATAGCAGATATTTTAAGAACATCAGGTCTAAGAAACACTCACAGGTTGATGATACGTTGGCAGGAGTGTGAGATTATTTTTTTGTGGAGAAACTGAATGTGATTAGAATTAATCCACCAGGAACTTGTTGGATTTGCAGAAACAGCCAGGCCTGCCTTGTCATGCTTTAATGCAGGTTTGAGAAGCAGAATTAGAGTTCTTTATCACATTGTGAAATGCCACAGTTAAATATACACTACCCAGCCAAAAAAATGGGGCTGAACTAAACAAATACTTCAGATCTTTCCATTGGATAATTACTGCAGTGATTAATAGAATATAAGGTTTGAACTGCAACAAGTTCTTTAACCCTAAATCCAGTGAGAGCGAGAACGTAAAGGTTGGACTGTGTTTGAATGGATAAAGGTCATGTGGTCTGCTGAGTCCAGATCAACCCTGTTCCAGAGTAATGACGAAAGGTGCATGATAGTGATTACCCACACTGGAAAAAATGCCCCTCTCAAAACAAGTTTAAAAAAAAAAAAAATACAATATATTTTTGCTTGAATTAAGCAAAAAAAAAAATCTGCCAATGGAACAAGTGAAAATTATCTTAATAAGATTTCTTAAAATCAGATTTTCCAGATCTATTGTCTATAAATCAGTTCTTGTATCTCACTGAAAGTTCCTTTTTAGGTGATTGTGTTTTATTTTAAGTGTGATGAGATATTTGGACTACAAATGAGAAAAACACACTTGGTAGGTTTTGGATTTTCTTCCAATGCATCATGCCTAGTGCCTACAGTACAACCCTGTGGGGGCAGTGTCATGATCTGCTGTTGGTTCAGTTGGTCAGGTCTAGGTCAGCGCCGGAAGGTTAATCCGATGTTGATATAAATCAGCCACTGTTCAGAGTGCAGAATTCCACAGGACCACAGCACTGAACTGACACAGAACTGAAGTCACACATCACACTCTTGCATCTAACTTGTAGCTCCACCCACCTTCTCCAGCCTCCAGACCAAAGAACACCATAAAACAACATATAGAGTGTTTAGATTCTAAACACTCTATACTATAACATATAACACTCTAAACTTTAGAACAATAATTCCTATTCTGTACTATATACTATCACCAATTTGTGGTTTCTCCCATCAGTTTCCACAGTACTGTGGTAGCAGAATGCACAAAAGAGTGAACTGAAGTACACACCATATATGCCCTCAGTACTGTGGCAACAAGAGGAGAATGAGTTCATGGAGCAGTATCCATGATTGGCTCTAGTACAAATGCTAACATTTCATTGGTCTGTGGCAATAGACAAACCCATATTTTGTGCCACAGTACTGGGGCAGTAGACATCGCCATATAATAAATGGTGATAAATCACTTGAGAAAGGTTAAATATAGAGAGAATTCATTTTGGGAACTGCCACAAAAATAGCACTGGATCTTTATGGGTTAAAATTACTCTTTCATTTCAGTGACATTTCTGTGTCAAAAAATCTAATCTTGAACTATTTGTATGTAATATCAACCATTTCCAAATGTGACGCGCACTGTAAAAAAAAGAAAAAAAAAAAAAAAAAAAAAAAAAAAACTATATTATTCGGCAACAGGGGTGCAGAAAAAATACTGTCAAATAATGGAAAATAACCATCTCATAAAAATATGGTAATTTTCCATAATTAAAATACAGTTTTTTGCTCTAACTTTACATGAGATTTTGCATATTTTTTTTGACTTTTTAATGTTTAATAAAGAAGATTTACATGTATTAAAACAATCAAATTACCTACAAATATATATAAATAATTTTCAATGAGACTAAGTTGGACAATCCACTGATAAAAACTGTATTTGGACAGTTATCAGTGTTTATACATGTTATACATTCACAACAATACATTTATTCAACATTTTTGTTGTGAAACCTCCTGTAATTACACAAGATATTTGTCAATTAACAAACAAGTCTGGTTAAACTGATGGAACAAATACTTCTTTTACAGTTAATCGTCAGTAATTTTATCTCGTTTTTTTTTTTTTTTTTTTTTTTTTTTTTTTTTACAGTATTAAACTTTAAATTAACCGTTTAATCTCATAAAAAAAAAAAAAAAAAAAAAAAAAAAAATTTGTGAAACTACGATTCATTTGCAAATGTATTTTAACTGTATTTTTTTGTGAAAAAAGAAGAAAAATTCTTTTAAAAAATGGAAATTTTATTTTTATTCACAGTTACAGTTTTTCATGTTATTTTACATTTGACGTGTAAAAATCACAGTCTATTTTTTAATTTCATTGATATTTTCCTGTATCTTAAAAATACAGGAAAAATCTGTAAAATAAACAGTGAAAATTCTGTCAAATTACAGATTTTTTTTTTTTTTTTACAGTGCTTCTGTCATTTATTCACTGTTTCATATCCCCTTTGTTAGGCTCACATTAACCACAACATCTGTGAGATATTCCCATTTTCTTTGTGTCCTTACAACAAAATGCATTTATTTTTTTTTCAAACATATGAAGTTTATTTAAATAGAAATTAAAAATCAGAGTCTTGAGCCATAGGTCAACAGATTCCTTTTCACAGCAGACATTATTAGCAAACGTATTACAACACACAGAGGTCAAAGTTAAGCTGCGAAGCAAACGATTCAACAATAATTCAGTCTGTCAGACACGGGTTTAATATAATAAGTAGGTTGCGCATCGGTAACGTAACAAGGCGTATCCATAAGGTGTCGCCGAGTGGAAAAGAATGTATGAGAAGGCGTTCCAAAATACTGCTCCTAAACGTCTGTGCGCTGTAAATCATGACTCATCTAAAGGATACTGCTGACATTTCCGTCCTATCGAGTCAAATTAATTTGGGGATTTGAGAAAGCAGCGTGCAGACAGCTTTTCTCAGCCCAGTGCACTTTAACCTGAACTTTCATCGCCTGACGTAGGAGGGTCTGGCTACAACAAAGGATAATGGTTCTGATGACTGATCCCAGTGCTGTCTCACTGTGTGGCATGCAGTCTGCTTCTGTGTAACTGCTGTGACACACCACACACACACACACACACATAGACACACACTGTGACATTACTTCAGGCCTCAATCAAAGCTACTTGTTGGGTTCTGCCAAGATCAGCTCAGTTTCAAGGTGATTTATTTACCCTGTGAAAAGACTTCCCCAGACTCCACTGACTACAAGTGAATCATGCTTGCAGCGGGGTTTTACCAAGTGCATACACGCACGAGTAAAAACCAGCAAGCAATGGCAAGCACTGTTACTCATAGCCCCAGAATGCATTTTTGGGCCTTTGAATCATGAAAAAAAAAGCAAATTTCAGCTTGATTTGTCATGGTCAACGGGTCAGGAGCTGAGGCTGAAACATGAAAAACAGTTTAGGAAATGTTTAAGGTACAATAAGCACAATATACAGGGTGACACAAAAAAACGGGAACTTTTTAACAATCCAAAAAAATCAAGAGTGATGGAAGAAAAATATTTTATTTATAGTAATTGAAACCTTAAAACATGCCATTTAAGAAACAATGATGGAATTTTC